>NW_027095735.1:0-281256 GCF_036850995.1 Saccopteryx leptura
GAGTGAGTCTTAGACGGATGTAAAAGAGGGAATCTGGTCATTTTTTAAAAATAAAACATCGTTCAGACTTAAATATAAATAAAACGGAAATAATGTAAGTTATTTATTCTTTCTCTGTGGACCGGTACCGGTCTGCGGCCCGGGAGTTGGGGACCACTGCTGTAGATAATCAGCAAGGTGGAGATACCTGCCCATGGTCACACAGCTAGTCAGGGGCAGAGCCAGGATTTTCACCCAGGTCCTGTGACTTCCAGCCCCGGGATCTGACTCCTTGCTCTCTCCTGCCTCCCTGGAGAGTTTGTTGAGCTTTGGTCTGCTGAGTCCTCACATGCAATCCTCTGAGGCAGAAACTGTTGTCATCCCTACTTTTAGCTGAGGAAGTCAAAAGTGAGGTGATTTGCCCCAGCTCATACCCCAGAGGTCCCTGCCTCAGAAATCTCCACTGAGAAACTCCAGTGCCCTCACCCCAGCCTGCTTCCTGCCTCCTGTTGCCTGCTGGAGGTCCACTCTGGTGTCAGTATCAGGGACTGAAGGGCTGGGGTCACAATCAGATGTGGACCCTGAGCTCCAGCATCTGCCACTTTAAGGTTTCCAATCCTAGCAGGTCCTTAAGACTCTCATTCAACACATCTCGATTGAGTCTGACATGGCACATTGGAATTAACTAGAAGATTAGCATCTTGGCTCACAGGTAACCAATGATGCACAGCATGTTGGCACTTCTGGGTCTCAGGTTCTGAATCTGCCACTTAAGAAGCCACTCTGCCTGACCAGGCGGTGGCGCAGTGGATAGAGTGTCGGACTGGGATGTGGAAGACCCAGGTTCGAGGTAGGCAGCTTGAGCGCGGGCTCATCTGGTTTGAGCAAAAAGCCCACCAGCTTGAACCCAAGGTCGCTGGCTCCAGCAAGGGGTTACTCGGTCTGCTGAAGGCCCACGGTCAAGGCACATATGAGAAAGCAATCAATGAACAACTAAGGTGTTGCCACACGCAATGAAAAACTAATGATTGATGCTTCTCATCTCTCTTCGTTCCTGTCTGTCTGTCCCTGCCTATCCTTCTCTCTGACTCACTCTCTGTCTCTGTAAAAAATAAATTAAAAAAAAAAAAAAAAAAAGCCACTCTGAGAGTTGGGCTCTGAAGAGACTAGAAATATCACAGCGACCCTCAGGACTGAGCCAGTTTTGGCCCTGCTATGTCCCCAACACGTGGCATAGGTGATTGGTGCTCCTTGTGTATTCATTAAATGGACACGTCTAAGTTAAATCTCAACCACCGCCACCAGGTGGATGCAGGCAGGAGCCTTGCTTTACAGGTGAACGACTGAGGCCCTGAGAGGGAGCTCGACGCAACAAGGAAGGAGGATTCAGAATGCTTGAATAAGACTCTGAATCCTAAAACCTGAGAAACATTTCACTGTCCTTTCTGTAAGGCAATTTAGGCCAGAGGCAGTGGAGCCACTGGCCTTCGTTACTTCATGGGGACACTTAGAATTTGAACACTTGGAAACAAAACCTTCACATTGGAAACTGAATTGTAAACTCTTGATCTGGAAGAGCTGAGGGATGCCCTTGGAAGTTTCTGGAGTTCTCCAAGTGAGGTTTCCAGATTCCCCAGCCTTGCCACACTGAAGCCCTCTAAGGGTGGGTCCTGGGAACGTGCATTTTCAGTAGGTGATTCTGGTGTTTACCAAGGTGTGAAAACCTGTAGGGATCAAACGTTCCCTTGTGCTGGACCCCAGCCTGTTACCCTGGAAAGGGCACTGGTGGCCATGGGCTCCAGGGACAAATCTAATCTGTCCGCATCCTGTTCTGCTCTCGTGCCCTAGTGTCTGTATCTCCACAGCCGCCAGAGGGAGCTTCCTTTACCTAAGGAGGCTCACATCCCTCCCTTGGCTCCTGCCTCTGTCAGTAGAACCAGTCCTGATGGTAGCTTATAAGGTCCTTTGTCACCTGGCTCTTCCCATCCCCTCTTCCTCATTGCATATCATTCCTCCAGCTACCTCAATGCCCTGAGCTCTGGTCTTCAGGCATGACCCGCTCACTGCCCCTCATAGCTCACCCCCCTGAGGTACCCCTAGCTCCTCACACTTCCTCAGCTGCCCATCCCGGAGCCAAGTCAGAACCACCCTAACAGGAAGACGTTCCCTCACCCTGCCCTTCAAAAGGAACCCATGTAGTCCTGGTTTCAGCTTCTGGGCATCACTTCCATCACCATCTGAATCCATTGTGCCGACTGACTTTGTTTCTCCCCGCTAGTCTTTAAATCCAGTCTGGCTGGATTCATACTGTTGATGGCTGTGTCCCCATCCCAGCATTTGACACATGGCCTGGCACGTAGCCGCTGACTAATGGCAATAATCCACAGATTTGGGATTCCGGTACATGCCAGGCAGTGTCCTGAGTGCTTTGATCAGGCAGGCCACAACTCCATGACTGCAGAGGAGGGGGCTGAGACCCTGACTACCTGGCCCCAGGTCTCAGGCAGCCATAAGCAGAGCTGGGGACTGGAACCAGCCTGGTCGTTTGTCTCCTAACAAAGACACAGGGCACTTTCGTGTGTGGGCAAAGTCCCTTCCTCCAAGGAGCAGAACTTGGACTTCACCCCTTTCCCCATCTCCTAGCATCTTTGTGCTGTCTGCATGCCCAGCCCTATGCGGTGACTCTGGGAGAAAGGAAGAGACTGCGGTTGAGTTGGCTGCGCAGCTGTTAGCGGGGCGGGGGCGGGGGCGGGGCCGGGGCCGGGGTGGGCTCTGATAGTCCGGGCCTGCTGTCTCCCAGGCCAGCACCCCCACCCCGCACTTACTTGTAGCCCACGTCACAGAAGTCCAGTGTCTGCGCATGGTAGTGTTGCACGTTCTGGGCCTGCTGCCGGCACAAGGCTGGGGTGTCACAGGAGCTGCCCGCTGTGTGCGACACCACCACGTAGCGCACAGGCAGTTTCAGCTCCTGGATGCACCGGGACGGCAGGGCCCGCCACTCTTTCCGGGGCACAACGGGGCCGCAGCAGGCTGAGTCTTCCTCCCCGGTTCCGAGTCCAAGTTGGGCGAGGAGGGCCCAGGCGAGCAGCACGCAGAGCTGGGACATGGCAGCAGGACGCGCAGCGCTGACTGGGAGCGCGGTGCCCGGGCCACTTTTATATGCTGGGGCCCGAGGGGGTGGGGAGGAGAGCATTGCTTCACACCCTAGCCGGACTTCCCTCTCGGGTTACATGGCACCCCGGACCCTACTTCCTTCTCTGGTCGTTCTTGCAACAGGATGCGGTGTGGCTGGGTCTCAGGGGAAGGGGAACCGATGAAAAAGTCACGGGGCCCCTCACCCAGCTTAGAGTGGGAGCGGGGAGAGGCGCACAAGCCCTGGGCACTTTGCCTTGTGGTTTCTGGAAGACTCAGGCCTGGATCCTTGCTCTGCTTGGTCTCTCGGGCCAATGGGCTTGGGACAGCTCACCAGGAGCTTAACACTGGAGAGAGGCCTGGGGCCTCTTCCCTTTTCCAGCAGAGACTGAGGTAACAGACAGCCATTTTCAGACACTTCTCCCAGCCCAAGCTCGATGCCATTCCACCCTCTCAGCAATCTGAAGAGGTGGGTATTGAGAAGCCTATTTCACAGTTGAGTAAACTGAGGCTGGGAGGAAGAAAGCCATGTTCTGAGCCTGGTGGCCCATACAGTAGAACACCGGGGGCCTAGAGCCTGGATTCAGAGCCAGGTTGTCTGCACTGAGTTCTGGTAACATTCCAGTGCCTGGCCTAACCTTGCCGTGCCTCAGTTTTCCCCACCAGCAAAATAGGGATGATAATAATTGGGTCAATGTGGGATTAAATGTTTGGCAGGGTTGAGCCCTCAGACGATGCCTGACTCATAGTACTACATAAGCACCGTTAGGACTCGAGTTCAGTTCTTCCCTTGGTAGTAAGCAACACACTTTACGTGGGGGCGGCTAGGAGCTCTGCTGTGCACAGGAAGGAATAGCAGGGATGAGCTACCATTTGCCCAGTGCCACTCAGGGGATTGGGATCACCTGCTGAGACAGAAGGCTTCCTGGGGCCTCTGCTCTGCCCAGGACCCTTGGTCACTCTCTAGAGCATGTGGAGATCGAGCAGACCACCTGGTGCCCTTTCTCCTTTCCTGCTACTCTAGTGGAGTTAAAAAATGACAAAGGGGTTGGGGCACTGGGTGAGAGAGGTGAGGGGACTAAGAAGTACAAATTGGTAGTTACAAAATAGTAACAGGGATGTAAGTAAAACATAAGCAATAGAATCAATAATATTGTGATAATTATGTACGGTGCCAGTTGGGGTACCGGAAATATCAGGGCGGGAACACTGTGTAGAGTATATGATTGTCTAACCAGTAAGCTGTACACCCCAAACCAATACATAATAAAATTTAAAAAAGAAATAAAGCACCTTGAAAAAAAAAAGGACAAAAATAATACATATTAGTGATAACAAAATAAATGGATGCAAAGTGTTAACCCTCTGTGTCCCACTTCCTCCGGCTCTACACACCTGAGGTCACCATGAGAACAGCGTGGTATATTTTCTTCCACCATATTTACATGCTCAGGTAGATCCTGCTTATACCCACGATACCGTTGAATGGCGCACCAGGCATCTCTAAGCACTTTTCATGAGTTATCTCAGCATGTGCTCCCAGCGGGCTTGTGAGATGGATGTTATTATTACCCTCCTTTTACAGCCGAGGACACTAGCCCAGAGGGGTTATCTCCCTTTAGATAAAGGGAGAAGATGATGACACCAGAGTGTAGCCACAGCCCTCCAAGCTCCAGGAATTAAGTTCTAAACCATAAATCCCACTACCGACAAACTGTATAACAACATTAAAAAATTAAAATGACATATATCACTTTGCCTTTTGTCACCTAGTGTTTCATGTGCACCTCTCCAGGCCAATACATCTAATTTACTCTTCATAGTATACTGCTCACAAAAATTAGGGGATATTTCAAAGTGAATATGAAGTTATAAAATATCCCCTAATTTTTGTGAGCAGTATAGTTCCATAATATGGTCTAGGTTTACCATTTTGAAAATCTTTCTGAAGCTCTCCAGTTCCCCCCTCAACGTTGCACAAAATATTACCAGACATACAGCCCCTCATTGAAGCAATATTTAATAGATATTGCTAGATTGTTTTTCCTAAAAGGCTGTTAACAATCCACCAGTAACATGATCAAGCCCTCACCCCAGAAGTGGGTGTTATTTCTCTTTTTATGTAAAAAAAAATTTTTTGAGAGAGAGACAGGAAGGGAGAGAGAGTGAGAAGCATCAGTTCATATTTGCTTTCATTGTGGTTGTACACTGAGCTTTCTATACATGCCTTGACTAAGGCCATGCCAGTGTCTCCTTGGGCTTTTCATGCCAGCAACCTTTGGGTTCAAGCTGGCAAGCTTTGGGATCATGTGGATGATTCCCCTGCTTAAGCCAGTGACACTGTGCTGATGAGCCAACGCTCAGAGCCAGTGACATCGGGGTTTTGAGATTTCGAACCCGAGAGCTCAGCGTTCTGGGTTGATGCTTTATTCCACTGTACCACCACCACTCAGGCATCAGTTCTTAAATGTATGGGTAAAAAGTGTTATCTCTTTGTAACTGTAATTGGCATTTTTATGATGACTCAGGAGTATGAGTATTTTTCTGTGATTGCTGTCCATTTGGATTGGCCATTTGGATTTGTCTTCTATCAATTGCCTCTTCATTTACATTGCCCATTTAAAAAATAAATTGGGTTTTTTTTTTTTTATCAATCTGCATAATGAAGAAAAAAATGCTATAACTAGTATTGCTGAGTTGGGTCTCAATTCTTTTTAAAAGTATTAAAGAATTACATATAAAAAGTGTTCAAATGTACTTTTTATAGTTACTAGAACAAATTTATAGAGTTAATGTTTTAATATAGTGGAGAGCTGTATTAATTTTTACACCACAAGCACACTATGTGTCCAGCATCCAGATCAGGAAATAAAGCAGCATTTAAAATATTAATAGATATTGTGCCCTGGCCGGTGGCACAGTGGATAGAGCATCGGCCCAGAGTGCCAGGGTTGCCTGCTTGATCCTGGGGTTGCTTATCCTGTCGCCAATCCTGTGGTGGCTGGCTTGATTCTGGGGGGCACTGACTCGACCCCTAGGTTGCCAGTTCGAGCCCCGGTTGGGGCACATAAGAGAAGCAATCAATGACCCAACTAAGTGGAACAATGAGTTTGATGCTTCTCTCTCTCTCTCTCTCTCTCCCTTCCCCCTCCTCTCTCTAAATATACATATATGTTATATTAATATATATATTAATAGATATTGCCAAATACTATTTGAAAAAAGTTTTGGCATTCCTTTACCCAGCAATATGATCAGTTTTAAAATGCTTTAGCAACCCAGGAAATGGTATCTCATTAGTGTTTTATTTGTATTTTCTTTATTTTTATTTTTATTTTCTTTTTAAAGAGAAAGAGAGAGAGTCAGAGAGAGGGATAGATAGGGACAGACAGACAGGAAGGGAGAGAGATGAGAAGCATCAATCATCAGTTTTTCGTTGCAACACCTTAGTTGTTCACTGATTGCTTTCTCATATATGCCTTGACCGTGGGCCTTCAGCAGACCTAGTAACCCCTTGCTCGAGCCAGCGACCTTGGGTCCAAGCTGGTGAGCTTTGCTCAAACCAGATGAGCCCGCGCTCAAGCTGATGACCTCGTGGTCTTGAATCTGGGTCTTCCACATTTCAGTCCGACGCTCTATCCATTGTGCCACCGCCTGGTCAGGCTATTTGTATTTTCTTGAACATCAGAGAGGTGATCATCTTTATACATATTTAGGACCTCACCCATCTTCTGTGAACTGTCTATGTTCATCTTTTTAAATAATCTTCCTGTTGGGTTTTTGAATATGGGGAAATATTAACCTTGCCTGTTTAATGTGTAGCAAACCATTTTCTCAAGTCTATTACAAAATCTATATTTTTGTTTTATAGTTTTTGTATTTTTTATAATGCCTTAAGAAGATCTTTCCATACCAAGATTATAAATCTTTGTGTATTTAAAGAAATATTGTTATTTTGTGTTTATCTTTTAGACATTTTCCTCAGATAGTATGTAAATTGCATATGGTGTGAGGTAGGGGTATAGCTTTGTTTCCAAATGGCTGGTCCTGGCACCATTTGTTTTATATTTTACTTTATTTTTTTGTGACAGAGACAGAGAGTCAGAGAGAGGAACAGATAGGGACAGACAGACAGGAAGGAAGAGAGATAAGAAGCATCAATTCTTTGTTGCGTCTCTTCAGTTGTTCATTGATTGCTTTCTCATATATGCCTTGACTGGGGGGGGTGCAGCAGAGCAAGTGACACTTTGCTCAAGCCAATGACCTTGGGCTCAAACCAGCGACAATGGGGTCATGTCTATGATCACATGCTCAAGCCAGAGACCCCGCACTCGAGATGGTGAGCCCATCAAGCCAGATGAGCCTGCACTCAAGCCGGTGACCTTGGGGTTTCGAATCTGGGTCCTCCACATCCCTGTCCACCACTCTATCTACTGTGCCACTGCCTGGCCAGGCATTGGCACCATTTACTGAATAGTTTGACCTGGTTTTAAATTTTGGTGATACCATTTACTAGCTGGGCAGTTGGGCAGCGTTTGACTTCCTTCTTTTTGAAATACTTCTCTTGCTTCTCTGTCACAAGACTGTCTTGTTTTTCCTTCTGCTTCTCTGGCCAGCCTTTTGTATTCAGACTCATTCTTCCTTCCTTGATTGGTTATACTATGCTTTTTATGCCAGGTGATCTTGTCCAGGCAATGGCTCCAACCACCACTGAGATGCAGAGAACTTCCAGATTTTAATGTCCAGCCCAGAGCTTTCAACTGAATTCTGGATCTGTGAGTCCTCCTACCTACTTGACATCTCCCCTCGGATGTCCCACAGGCACTTTGAATGCAAGGTCCCTCAGATGGCTCATGATTTGTTCTCCCAAAATGAGCCTTCTTCCAGGAGTCCCTGTCTGAGGGAATGATATCATCACTTTCCAGTTACAAAAGCCATACATCTGAGCACCATCCCTGACCTATGTCCATTCTCTCCCTTTCTGTTTTCTGCACCCAAAATGATGCCCAACACAAAGCAGGTGCTCAATAAATACCAAAAATTTGAATGAATATTTAGTTCATCCCTCAGTCCTGTTGATGTTATCTTCTAAATATCTTACAAATTAGACCTCTCCTGTCTATTTCCACTATTTCACCTTGGTCCAGTCACCATCTCCTTGCACCTGGGAGTTTGCTCCCACCTGCTCAGTGACCTTCCAGTGGGCACTCTGGTCCCTGTGTGGCCAAAGCTCAGATTATATGAGGTCTTTCCTGCAGGTCACCCTAAAAATGAGTCACATTTTTCTGTGGCTCCCCGTGACTCTTAGGATAGGTCCCCAGCTCCTCTCCCTGGCTGCCAGCACAGGGCGTCCTCCTGCTTCACCTCGCTCACTCTCTTTCCCTCAGTGCCCCAGCCTCCCTGCCCTTCTTGCTGCTCCTGAAGATGCTTTGACTACCCTGCCCCCAAGGGCATACTTGTGTATTCACACTGTGCACACATTTTAAATAGAGGAACCTTGTGAAATTCAGGAAATTTGTAACTTAGTTTTAAGATTACAAACCACTCTACTAGCCTTTTGTAAATATTTGCACATCAGATTCCTTACTTATACTAAGAATATAATAATTAGCCTGTGGGGTGAAATTTCCCTTTGTTAGAGTTCTATCTAGTCTGTATCTTGGCAGCCTAAAATTGCAACATGCCCTTGTCAGTGAGCATTTATCGAAAGGTTGATCAAGGGGTAATTGTTCTATTGCCTTTAATTTTGGGACTATATTACTTGTGTATTTTTCTAACAGACAATTAAATTAGATTTAATCCCTGTATGCTTTAGGAAGTTGAATTTTTAAATATTTAATTCATCTATTGCCTTCATTTGGTCTTGTTATAATTAATTCAGCCAGTATAAAAACTCACCAGATTCTCCTGCAGTTAGCAAAGAAGACTTGTTTTTTTTGTTCTATCAACAATGATGGAAATCAAATTAAATGGAGATTATAGCAAGGACAAGTTTAAAACTCAATGCCAAATTTTCATTTTTTCCCTTGATGTTCCCAAGCCTGAAATGCTCACCCCTCACTTTCCCCATCCTGTTTGTCACTTACTGTTCCTTCATATCACCTCTGAGGAGGTGACAAATCCCCCTCTTTGCTTCCCCTACATTGTTTCTGCTCCTTCTTTGTATTTATCAAAAGTGTAGTTATTAACTTACTTGTGTAATATGTTGGTCAATTTCTGTCTCTCCCACAGTAAGGTCTATAAGTAGGGTCATGGTATAATTTACTGTCCAAATCATGACACTTGAGAGTTAAAGAGGAAGGTACTAATTATGCTGGGTCAATAAGTGCCCATGGACTGTCCCCAGTAACCCAGGAAGTGTAGTTTCCCTGTTTAAAGATAAAGAAGGGATGCCTGACCTGCGGTGGTGCAGTGGATGAAGCATCGACCTGGAATGCTGAGGTCGCCAGTTTGAAACCCTGGGCTTGCCTGGTCAAGGCACATATGGGAGTTGATGCTTCCTGCTCCTCCCCCCCTTCTCTCTCTCTCTCCCCTCTCTAAAATTAATAAATAAAAATATTTTAAAAAAAGATAAAGAAGGGGCTATCATTTTTCCTTCCCTCTCCCTCATCATTACATACACATAGCTCCTAGCACATAGTTCATGATAAATATATGTGAATGTCACATATTAAACCACCTCAGTTTCTCCATATTTGAAATGGACTTAATGATAGCCTGTCCCTCATAGGGCTGTTGTAAGCTGCAGGCTGCCCCTCATGTGCATGGACAAGGGGACAGTTGGAGGCCTACAATACCCTATTGTCAACTAGTTAATGGTAATAATCAAGCTAACAGCTGCTAACAAAATATGATTTACCTTCTTCACAAAAACACCTGCAAAAAAGACAGAGTCGAGCCCTGGCAGAATAGCTCAGTTGGTTAGAGCATTGTCCCAAAGTGCAGAGGTTGCCAGTTTGATCCACAGTTAGGGTGCATACAGGAACAGATCTATGTTCCTGTTTTACTCTCTCCCTTCTTCTCTCTCTAAAATCAATAATAATAATAAAAAAGAAGGGCCCGGGTAGTTGGCTCATCAGTAGAGTGTTAGCCTGGCACGTAGATGTCCCGGGTTTAATTCCTGGCCAGAGCACACAGGAGAAGCAACCACCTGCTTCTCCACCCCCGTCTTTCATCTCTCTCTCTCTCTCTCTTCTCCTCCCTTCCTGTAGCCTGGGCTTCATTGGAGCAAGTTGGCCCCTGTCACTGAGGATGGCTCCATGGCCTTTGCCTCAGGGGCTAAAAAATGGCTTTGGTAGCAATGGAGCAAGGGCCCCAGATGGGCAGAGCATTGCCCCCTAGTGGGCATGCTGGGTGGATCCTGGTCAGGTTGCATGTGGGAGTCTCTTTGCCTCCCCTCCTCTCACTAAAAAAAAAAATAAATATGTGTGTGTGTGTATAAAAGACAAAGTAGAAGGATGTGTGCAAAGCAACAGTGCACACCAGATGATAGGGCAGTTTCAAAATGGATTTCCTTTTCTGACAGATACCATGGTTCACTCTGGGAAGCAAGTGGGAGGAGGGAAAGGAGCGACCTTCTCCCTCATTTATTAACTCAGTCCCTCTTTCGGTAATTTGGGAAACTCACGTGATGAATACCCATTTTTTTTTCTCTCTATTGGGAGAGGAGACTGCTCCTCTTTTGCTCCTGTCTCCATCCTCTCTTCTTCTCCTCCTCCTCCTCCTCCTCCTCCTCCTCCTCCTCCTCCTCCATCTCCTCTGCCACCTCTTCTACCACCTCCTCCTCCTCTTATTCTTCTTCCTCTAGAAGGTTCTTTATTTTAAAAAGACTCTTGTCAGCCCTGGCTGGGTGGCTCAGTGGCTAAGGCCTGGCCTGGCTTGCCAGTGGTTGTGGGTTTGACCCTCCCCCCAGTCAGGGCATGTATGCGATGCGACAATGTGTATACAACTAAGTGACACAATGAGTTGATGCTTCTCTCTCTCTCTCCTTTTCTCTCAAATGGAGAAATAATAATATTTAAAAAAAGACATCAATTTTCAGATTCAAAACAGTTGCACCATTGGTTTTTCTTTCTCCCAACCGGCCCTCAAAGAGAGCACACCAAAGGAGAGTGCATTTGAAGCCAATAAACCTCAGGATGCACACCTAACAGATCTCACAGAAACCTTACCAAAAAGGGGGACTGGGTGAGGAAAGATACTTTTAAAGACCAGGCACTGCCAGCCAGACTAGTGAGCTCTCCCAGCCACATGGGGTGGCCACGCACCCCAACTCCAAGAAGCAATTTCAAAATAATGCAAAATTTAAAAACAGTTTTGTCCACAAACTATTCAAGATTCCACCAGCATTAACTGATACAAAGTACAATAAGATGGGCTTTCGGAGACAGCAGCTTCAGATGCAGAAAAGGGTGATGAGTTTCTCTGGCTAAATCCATGGCAAAAAAATAAATTTATTTCTTTCAAAGAGGCAGGAGGGCAAATAACTGGTCACTTCAATATAAGGGGCACAGGATCCATTCTCTGAACCATTGGGAAGGGGGTAGGGAGGGGACAAGGATTTGGTCTCACTGTTTAAATTTGGTCACTTCTGATGAAAAAATAAAACTGCCCCTCCTGGACTCACCTCCCTGGTTTGCTGGCACTCCGCACAAAGCAGGGGTTCCCCATAGGAGCAGTCTGTCTCTGGGCTCTGTCTGGCCCTCAGTAAGGCAGACCCGGACCTCTCTCCCGCCTCTATGGAGAGAGAGAGCATATGCATTAAGATGAAAAGTTACTTTCTAACAGTGAGAAGAGGATTAGATTGCTGCTTGAGGGCTACAAGATTATTTGGAATATTTCACAAATGGTTGCTACATCCACAAAAAAGGCAGTTACAAAACGAGTATGTCACAACAGGCTTTTAAAACCACTGTGCATTGCACTCACATTCCCTTCAATGTTCCCACAGATGCTCAGCCTGCAGCCCAACCAGAATCTCTGGGGAGAGGCAGAGACAGTTTGGGGAAACAGACATGGGTGGGGGTGGGGTGGGGTGCGACGCAGCAAAAGGATAAAGCAGCCTTCAGTTAAAGACCGGCCCTCAGTTTAAAGGTCAGCTTCCGGCTGGCTGGCCTCAGGCAGAGTCAGGGTGGGAGGAGGAGCAGCGGCAGGGCGGGGCTGCGAGGCTCTTCATCTCATTCAGGCCGAGCAGAGCCTGGTCCAGCATCCTTGGTGTACAGTAAGGTGACCAGTTGTCCTCCTTTAGTCCTCCCTTGAAAAGAGTCCTCTTACGTGTTCTCCTTTTTGATATTGGAAGACTAATTTGTAAATGTCCGTATTTGATCGATGCAGAGTCGATCCATTCATTGCTTGTGATGTGACATATTTGTATTTGACGCGACAATTTGTCAAGGATCAGTACAGTGCTGCGAGTCGCAATTATGAGACACATGCACTCCACAGGGGAGACCTTGAGAGAGCGCGCAATATACTGAGTGCGCAAATGGCTTTGTGTACTTCTTACTGAAACACAATAGGGGACATATGACATTGTAGACTCACGATTATTTCTTTCTCAGTGAAGATTCAATCATAGACAGGTAAGCATAATTCATGTTTTATTAATTCATTATCTATTTAATAATTTCCAAATACGTATAATTTTATTTACAAGTATTTTCCCAAAATTCGAATTTTATAGTGGAAATCTTACCTCAAACCATATCTATTAATAATTCATTTTGATTAAATAGTTGCATAAAACAGATGCTTTTTTATTAGAAAATGATAAATACACCTGAATATCACTCCAAATTAGTGGTTTTGTTTGATATTTAGTTTTGTTAATTTAGCTTCCAGAAAATTTGCCTACCGTGATGTCACATTTTCAGTTCCTAATGTGCTTGCATCATTCGTGTAGCTCTATATTTTGTTTTTAATTTTAAATTTTATTTAAGGGATGGAAAAATAAAAAAAATAAAGCCATTTCTATGATAAATTGAAAAAGAAATTTCCATTCTTCATATCAAAAAAAGATACCATTGTTTTCTGCAATATTTGTGGCAGAGAATTTTGTATTGCAGTTGGGGGCAGAGCAGCGATAACAAAACACTTGACCATCAACAAACATAAGCAATCATTAGATGCATCAGCTTCCAGTTGTAAAGTAACAAGTTTTTTTAAAACTTCAAATTATTCTAAAGATGAAAAACAGTTGGCTGCAATGAAGGGAACATTTGCATTTCATACTATAATTCAGAATCAAAGTTTTCATAGTATGGATTGTACAACTAAATTATTGAAAAAGTTTCACAGTGCAAAATTTTCATGTGCCAGGACAAAATGTGAGGCTATTTTGAAATCAATATTTAGAAATTACTGTGACAAAATACAGAGGACTTGGAAACTGCATTTGTAACAATTTTATCTGATGCATCAAATCACAATGAAATTAAATTGTATCCAATAATGTAAGATATTTTAATGTTACCAAGGGCATTCAAATAAAAATTTTAAATTTAGAATCCATTGAGGGCGACCTTCTGAAATTTTGTCAAACCATCCATACAGAGTAATAAATGAAAAACAATTTGAAATCTAAAGTTGTTGCACTAACAGTTGATAATACAAATACAAATTTTGGTGCGTGAAGATGCAAAGGGGTGAATGATGTGTATGTAAAATTACAAGAGTTGCTCCAAAAGAAAATACTAGGAATAGGTTGCAATGCACATATTTTGTCAAATGCAATCAACACAGCATCATGTGCCATGCCAATTGATGTAGAAGTAATAACAGCTACAATTTATTTGCATTTCAGTCATTTTACCGTTTATGCTGCTACTTTAAAACAATTTTGTGAAGAAGCAAATGTTGAATACAAAAATCTTTTAGGATATTCAAAAGTTAGATGGCTTGCTCTAACACCTGCTATAGAGCGTGTTCTACAATTATTTGAACCTCTCCTTTCATATTTTTTAAGTTTAGACAAATGTCCTAAAATCCTGGAATCATTTTTCAATAATAAAATATCTGAGATATTAATGTATTTTGTACATAATCAAGCATCTATTTTTCACAAAATGATTCAAAAGATTGAAGGTGAACATATTTCAGCTATGGAAGTTAGTCTTATTTTGAATGACTTTATCCTTCACTATAAATCTTGTTTTGAAGAAAAATTTCTTTCTTTAATCATAAAAAAAAATCATCAGCCTGACCTGTGGTGGTGCAGTGGGTAAATAAATCGTTAACCTGGAATGCTGAGGTTGCCAGTTCAAAACCCTGTGCTTGCCTGGTCAAGGCACATATTGGAGTTGATGCTTTCTGCTCCTTCCCCCTTCTCTCTGTCTCTGTCTCTCTCTTTCTCTCTCCCCCTTCTGTCTCTTCTCACTAAAATGAATAAGTAAAAAAATCTAAAAAAGAACAAAAATTAAAAAATGGTCAGACTTAGAGGAATAAAATCAGGCATAACATAAAAGTTTATCAAGCCTGACCTGTGGTGGCGCAGTGGATAAAGCATTGACCTGGAAATGCTGAGGTCGCCGGTTCAAAACCCTGGGCTTGCCTGGTCAAGGCACATATGGGAGTTGATGCTTCCAGCTCCTCCCCACCTTCTCTCTCTGTCTCTCTTTCTCTCTCCTCTCTAAAATGAATAAAAATAAATAAATAAATAAATAAAAGTTGGTCACCTTTAAAAAAAAATAAGTTTATCAAAGAAGTGCAGAATTTTTACCAGATATATTTTCAGTATATCAAAGAATGGTCTGAAACAAACATCATGGGAAATAACAGTTTTCAATGGTGTTTTTTGACTTTATCACAAGTATCAATATATTGGACAGCTATTGAATCTTTTCTTGAGTTTTTATCTAAAGAAATGCCAGACATCAAAATAGACAACAATTGTCTCTGAAGAAATTAGAAGACTGAATGTATATTTAAATTCTGAAAAATTAATACAATGGGAAAATGAACACATCAAAATTGATAAAAGATGGGTGGAAGTATTCAGCCATTTCAAAAAGGAACATATTCATTGTGAAAATTTATTTATTCTTGTTCAATTTACATTGTGCTACCCTGGAACTAATGTAGCAGTTGAAAGAGTTTTTTCAATTGCTAATGATTTTTGGACAAGTGAGAAATTGAGACTGAATGTTGATACTCTAGCTGCAACACTTGCTGTAAAATTCAATATGAAGGATATTTCTTGTTCAGATATTTCCAATGTATTGTTACAAGATGATATATTGACAAAAAATATTCATTCAATGGATATTTTTCATTCAGTAATACTTTTCATTCAATGGATACTTTTTTCTTACAATTATTATTAAAAATTAATAGGCATGTAAGCATAATTACAATATAAAATAGTACAAATATTTTTTATTATGCATTTATCATATTATAGTGTATTATTGTTGCAATGATAAATGTTTCTTTTATTTACAATATTGTATTCTTCACTTTATTTTTGTCCTCCTTTTCATTGTAAAAAAGTTGGTCACCTTATGTACAGAGGTGTTCCTCTTTGGTGCATTTCGGTTCATCTTCCAAATCATGAATGGTCTTTTCCAGCTTGGCTATAGATCTCTTAGCAAACTCAGCACGGGGCTCTGCCTCCTTGAGTTTCTCATTAAGAATCTTTATCTCTTCCTCATATTTGTCTTGTTGAGAGTACTTTCCTTCAGCAACACCCAAACACTTCCGGTTCTGGTCCATCGGTCTGATCTGCTCATCGGGATTCTGCCAGCTCAGCGGTTCCTCTGCCCATTCCAACTCTCCTGCAAAAACCACCAACATACAAGCCACCTCTTCCTACTTCCTGTCTCTCTCTTCTGTGATGTGCTTAGCTTCTTTGAGTTGGATCTCCTGGAGTTCCATCTTTTCTTCATCTTTGATAGCTTGATTTTCAACAACATTCACACTCTTGCTATTATCGGTAACTTTCTTTTCTTTTAAAAAAATTATTGGCCCTGGCCCATTGGCTCAGTGGTAGAGCGTCGGCCTGGCGTGTGGAAATCCCAGGTTTGATTCCCGGCCAGGGCACACAGGAGAAGCGCCCATCTGCTTCTCTACCATTTCCCCTTCTCCTTTCTCTGTCTCTCTCTTCCCCTCCTGCAGCCAAGGCTCCATTGGAGTAAAGTTGGCCCAGGCACTGAGGATGGCTTCATGCCTTCTGCCTCAGGCGCTAGAATGGCTCTGGTTGCAATGGAGCAATGCTCCAGATGGGCAGAGCATCGCCCCCTAGTGGGAATGTCGGGTGGATCCCAGTAGGGCACATGCAGGAGTCTGTCTCTCTGCCTCCATGCTTCTCACTTGAGAAAAATACAAAAAAAAAATTATTTATTGAGTTGAGAGAGAGAGAAACACCTACCCGTTTTTCACTTATTTATGTGTTCATTGATTGTTTCTTGTATGTACCCTCACTGGGGATTGAACTCACAACCTTGGTGTATCAGGACGACTCTTTAACCAACTAAGCTATCTGGCCAGGGCTCATGGGCAGGTTTCTTAGCTTCCTCCAGCTTTTGCAGGGCAGTGGCCAGGCGCCCCTGAGCACGGTCCAGCTCCTCTGGATCCTGTGTTTCAAGGACATCACCTCAGCTCTCAGCTGATCCTAGCAGTCCTTCTCCCTCCACTTCCCACTGGAGGCGCTGGGCCGGTTCTGCATCGTCGATCTATGGTTGCAGAACTTGGATCTTCATTTCACCGCTTGAGGGTGGTGATCCGGCCACGGTGCTGACCCAGCTGCTGCTCGCATTTGGTTTCCTGCCTGCTCCGCTGGGCGCTGCCGCCGCTTCTCCTCATCCAGGACTTCTTACAGGTGTCCCCTCCCTTACCTGCGCTAACCAGGCGCCCTCCATTGGCAGGTGGTTCCTGCCTGCCATCCTGTCGGCAGACTCCTGTTAAGTTTCTCAGCGGAACTGGAGGCTTCAAGACTCTGATGGAACTTCTGATTTTTTGGAATTCTGCCCAGGAACATGGAGGAACACAGAGAGGAGGCTCCGGGCTCCTAACTTGCAGCCCACTCCTCTTCCTTACCAACCCTCCACCCCATCCCACATGAGCCCTCCTGTACACCCCACTGGCTTACTCCAGGTCCATCCACAGCTTATGAAACAGGGCCCACTTTGATTTTAGGGGTGCATGCCTGACCCCCTTGCCTCACTCACTCAGAAAAGAAGCCCACGCAGGTTTTAGAAGGAGGGCCCGGGCTGTCCAGGGTATTCTGGTCTCAGATCATATCCAGAGCAAGGGACCCATTTTGCTTCTGGGGTTCCCTTGTCTTGGGAGGAGAGACTCAAGTCTGAGTCTAGGGCCAGGATGGATGCTAATTCCATTCCTCATAACTTATTGAGCACCTACTTCCCCTCCACCCCCAACCCTGCTCCCTCCTCCCATATGTTGTAGATGCTGAGGATTGAGCTGTGAACAAACCAGAAGTTCCTGCATCCACATTCTAGTGGGGAAGGCAGGCAGTAAATAAAGAAAATAATACCTATTAAAAAAGATATACTATATTGCACGTGGGTGACTCTATTAGCATGGTGCCTGGCAGGTGGTCAGGGAGCATCGTTAGCTGTGATGCTCTGGGATTGGTTCTTGCTTTGGGAAAGGACGCGGCATCCGTCTTTGTTATTGCCTCCTTCTGCCGCCAGAGGGCGAGCGGTGGTTTGTTCCTAACAACGGTAATTGCAACGGGAGTATATGAAGAACTTAGAACCAAGAGTTAGAGTTTTATGTTGAGTCGAAGATCACGCAGCATTGTAGTCCCTCGGATCTGCCTGAGTCTATAGCATAATTAGCCAGAGTGAAGAGAGAGAAAGAAAGAGAGAGGGAGGACTGCTTGCAGGCAGAGGGATCGGTTAAGCAGAGGCACGGAGAAGAGAAGACTCAGGGTAATTTGTGGAACTCTAAGAAACCTGACGTTGCTGGAGTGTAAAGGACCAGGGTGTGTGGGCAACCAGGTCTGCAGAATTTCTGGGACTTATCTGGCACACGGAGGGTTTGGATTTCATGCTGAGGGCACTGGGGAGCCATGGAAGAGCATAGAAGGATGGGAGTGATGTGAGCCACTTGCATCTTTGAGAGATCATCCTGGGTGGCAGAGAGGGAGAGGGAGTGGGAGATAGACACTCGCGGAGCACATCTATAACCGTGAATGCTTATGGGAGCTAGTTTTCAACCGGGAGGGAAGCCACAGTTACTGTGTTCAGCGCTCCAGAGACAGAGAAGATGCAGAGAGAAACCGAGTTCTGATAACACTGCTGAGCCGCTGAGGGGCACCTCGCCTAGCATCGGCCCTCTTACTGAATGCTTCTGCCCTTTGACACTTCATAAATGAAATTGATTTTCACTATTTTTTTGTTTCAACCTTCCAATTGATTAGGACTGTTGTATTTACTTTATCTTTGAAACGTTGTATAGTGTGTAATATAATGGGCATGGCCCTGGCTGGACAGCTCAGTTGGTTAGAGCATTGTCCCAAAGCACAGAGGTTGCCAATTCAACCCCCGGTCAGGGCACATATAGGAACAGATTGATGTTTCTGTCTCCACATTGCTTTCTCCTTTCCCTTCTCTAAAATCAATAAAATAAACATTAAAGAAATGAAAAAAAAAAATAGGTGTGGTAGGCTTAAAAAGTGTGAGCAAAAATATCCATGTTTTAATCCCTGGAACCTGTGAATGTTACTTTATATACACTGCTCACAAAAATTAGGAGATACTTAAAAATGAATATGAAGTGGTAAAAAAAAGCATTTGATTTTTTTAATTAAATAAGAACATCAGAAAAGCAAACTACACGTCAAAGAAAGTGGTTTCATTATGCAAATGAGATGCAAACTCAATTATTGTGATTGAGTAGCAAGTGACATATTGGTGGGGGTGAACAGAAGCATGTCAAACTGGATGAGAGTGCCACACATTGACTGTTCAGTAGGGAGTATGGTCACCCAAGACTGCCAAAACACACTGACAGCGATGGGGCATGGACAGGATCAGACTGTCCAGCACTTCTTGTGGGATCTTCTGCCACTCTTGCTCCAGGGCAACTTCCAGCTCAAGAAGTGCTGTGGGAGGCATTGGACGGTTTGCCAGACGTCTTCCCAGTGCTTCCCAAGCGTGTTCAATGGGATTCAGGTCTAGAAAACATGAAGCCAGTCCATGCGTTCGATTCCTGC
This sequence comes from Saccopteryx leptura, assembly GCF_036850995.1. Lineage (NCBI taxonomy): Eukaryota > Metazoa > Chordata > Mammalia > Chiroptera > Emballonuridae > Saccopteryx > Saccopteryx leptura. The sequence continues at coordinate 19,286 of NW_027095735.1, forward strand.
CTCCTGAAGCATGTTGTTGACGAGTTATATAAGGTGAGGCCTTGCATTATTGTCATGAAAAGAGTTGTTTCTAACTGCTCCAGCACAGGGCACCACTATACGGTGCAGGACCTCATCTCGATATCTGACAGCAGTCAGTGATCTGTTCCTGATGACATGGAGGTCGGTACAATTACCAATGCTGATGCCAGCTCACACCATGATTCCACCACTACTGAAGGAGTCCCTTTTTTGCATGAAATGTGAATTCTCCCATGTTCCTTGTTCATGCCAGATCAGGACACGATGATTGTCAGGCTTCAGACTGAACCATGACTCATTAGAGAAGAGTACAGTTGACCACTCATCATGGGTCCAATGACGATGCTCATCAGCCCACCTTCTACGGATTCTACAGTGTTCAGCAGATAACAGAATGCATACCATTGGTCACTAGGCATGCAGTCCAACACGATGGAGCTGATTTCATATAGTCTGAGTGCATGTCCCTCGTCTAGTGGCAGCAAGAAACTGTCCCCTCAGCTCTGTTGTATTGCTGCGCCTGTTTCTTCTTGCCAATAGGGTCAAGTAGCTGTCATCTCTTGCTGTTGTGGCAGATGAGTGACCCTGCCCTCATCTTCTTTGTATTGTGCTTGTCTCTTGAAAGCAATCCCACAGTCTGCTAATCACACTTTGGGATGTTCCAAGTGCTGCTTCCACTGTCGTCTGTGTTTGATCAGCTTCAAGATGTCCTATGGCTCTCCAGGCTTTGCATTCGGGCAAATCGTGTTGCAGGGGCATTGCAAGGGCTGGGAAATTGCAGGATGTGCACTTTCAAGATCAGAGAACATGCAGATATTTTAGTACTTTCAGCCTTTTGTGTAGCGCATTTTCACCAATGAAATAAAAGTTGGTTTTGCATCTTATTTGCATAATCAAACAACTTTCTTTGACTAGTTGTTTGTTTTTCTGATGTTCTTGTTTAATAAAAAAATAAAATGTCTCTTTTCTTTTATTGCTTCATATTCATTTTTAAATATCCCCTAATTTTTGTGAGCAGTCTAGCAAAACACCACCGCCACCACCACCATCTCCTAAAAGGGTCTTTGTAGATGTGATGAAGTCAAGGCCCTTGAGATGGGGAGATTATCCTGGATTGTCCAGGGGATCCCTAAGTACAATCATGCATGTCTTTTTATTTAAAAAAAGATTTTATTCATTGATTTTAGAGATAGAAGAGAGAGAAAGAGGGTGGTGAGAGAGGAGCTGGAAGCACCAAGTCATAGCAGTTGCTTCTCATATGTGCCTTGACTGGCAAGCCTGGAATTTTGGATCAGTGACCTCAGCGTTCCAGGTCGATGCTTTATGTATTGTGCCTCTGCAGGTCAGGCAGTCATGTGTGTCTTTATAAGAAGGAATCAGAGAGATATTTGACTACAGACAGAGGAGAAGACATGTGAAGACAGAGGCAGAGATTGGAGTAATGTAACTACAGGCCAAAGATGCCAGCATCCACCAGAAGCTGGAGAGAACTCAGCCCTGTTAACACCTTGATTTCAGACTTCTAGCCTCCAGAACTGTAAATTTATGTTGTTTTAAACCACTAAGTTTGTGGTATTTAAATTAAAATTATTTAAACTTAAGACTAAAAATGCCAGGCTGGGTTAAAAATAAAAGTCTATTTACATGTTGTTTGCAGGTGACATAATTTAAATATATAACTTTTTTTATATAGTATGAGGTGAGAATTCATCTTCATTCTTTTTGCACGTGGCTATCCAATTGTTCCAGCACCACTTGTGGGAGAGATCTATTCTTTTCCTGTTGGATGATCTTGGCACCCTTCTCAAAAATCAATTGGTCATAGCTACACGGATTCATTGCTGGACTCTCAGTTCTATTCCATTGGCTTCCATGTCCATCCTTAACGCCAGGATCACACTGTTCTGATTACTCAGTGTTCTTGCTCTTTCTTTTAAACAATAAAACCCAGCATTCAAATTCAAAAAGCACACATATGATTGTTTCACAAGAAACAAATTGTGGATATCCATACAATAAAAGGGATGAATTACTAATAAAGCTACACAAAAAGAAATTAACTACTAATGTGAGCAGAAGATGGATGATTGCAAAATACTTTGAAGGTAGGTAGGTACAAAACTATGCAACGTAGTTTGATTTCCTTTATAAGAAACTCTGAAAGACAAACATAATCTAATTCTAATCAGTAGTGACAAATAGTGTGAGCTTGCCTGAGTCTGGGTTTGGGAGGAAGGGTTGTATATGATGAAGCGAAGGGGAACTCTTTTGGGTGATGTAAATGCTCTGTATCTTGATTGTGGTGGTAGATTGCACAAGTGTATGCATTTATCAATGATGAGCTAATTATTACCGAGGAAGGTAATTTTAAAATTAATTTTTCAAAAAATAGAAAAATAATAAAAAATAAAAACAAAAAAAGAAGAATAAAAATTAATTTTTCCTTGTAATAGAAGATATAGTGATGAAAGACATAAGATTTTGAATTATATCAATATATCAATCAGGAAGCCACATTTGTCTTCTTAGACAACTCCCCAAATTACAGGGAATATGAGATGAAACATCAAAATACCATTGTGTATTTTTACATTTAAATTAATCCATTTTTACACAAAACTGATTTGTAAAGTTAAGTCTTAGAAAAATTGTTCTGAGAGACTCATCGGCTCTGGAACTACTAAAATTTACATTTAGAACTAATTTATCAGAAATTTACTGCAATGTTGTCAGAGATTATAAACCACTCTTAAAATCTCTGTAACAGTTGCATCATGAGAATGCTAACTCTAAAAATTATATATTATCACAACTGTTTTATGATTTTGCATTTTACCTAAACTGAAAATGAAGTCATTAAAGTATACATTTTAATGATGTAATACCTTTGCAGATGAACAAGCTAGAAAAATCTTATCAATCAAGATGTCACATGAACAAAGTTTTTTTTTTGTTGTTGTTATAGTAGGAAAAATTGACACCATAGTGGTGGACGGGGCTTCCCCTTGGTCTTCTCTAACAACATCCCCGAGGGGGAGTTGGGACTCCTCCTTACAGGTAGGGGAGGGTAGAAGTCTGGGTTTTCACTTGGCTTTTGCTGGCAGGGATGGGGTGGGGACAGTGTTTGGTGATATTTTCCTGGAGTAGAGAAATGATTGTCTAAAAGTGAATGTGCCCTGGCCGGTTGGCTCAGTGGTAGAGTGTTGGCCTGGTGTGTGGATGTCCAGAGTTTGATTCCCAGCAAGGGCACACAGGAGAAGTGCTCATCTGCTTCTCCACCCTTCCCCCTCTCCTTTCTCTCTATCTCTCTTTTCCCCTCTCGTAGCCAAGGCTCCATTGGAGCAAAGTTGGCCCAGGCTCTGAGGATGGCTCTACGGCCTCAGCCTCAGGTGCTAGAATGGCTCAGGGTGCATAGGAGCAACGCCCCAGATAGGCAGAGCATTGCCCCCTAGTGGGTTTTCCAGGTGGATCCAGGTGGGGCACATGTGGGAGTCTGATTGCCTCCCTGCTTCTAACTTCGGAAAAATACAAAAAAAAAAAAAAAAAGTGAATGTATTTCTAGGCTGCCTCTTCCTGGTTCTTTAGAGTGAAGACTTTGTGTGTGTGTGTGTGTGTGTGTTTGTGTGTGTGTGTGTGTGTGTTGGTCTCTCCGTGGTGTTTCTGAGTTGTTAGCTTCTTCAGTGCCATCTCGGGGTGTACGATACGCAAAAAGCCTAGGGAGTTCACCACTGTGTCATGCCTTCTCTCCACCTTTCAGAGGCTTTTTATGTTTGTTTTCTATATGATGGCCAGGGCTTTTAGCTTTACCTAGAAGAATAAGAAAAAGTGTGTCTACTTCATTCTTCCTGAAGCAGAAGTTCCCCAATGATGTTTTATAAGTACAGGGGGTCTTTAGGTTATGACGCAGTTCCATTCCCATGACAGTGATGTAACCCGAATTTTGGTATAAGTGGAATCACACCCTAGCCTAAACCACTTACCTATCCTAACACAGTTGTAAAATTATAATATAGAACATAAAAACACAACTAAGCCACAGAAAAAGAATACAGCATATTTTTCTGCTGTGTGCAACCAAACTATTTTGCCCACGTAGTCCGTAAATATGACGCCAATAGTATAAGCCAAAACACGTCTCAATTTTTTAAAGTTTTTATGGGAGTGAGCGTTGTAAACTCAAAACATTGTATGTTGAGACTGTCATACCCAAGGACCCCCTGTACTAAAATAGTTTTAAAGAAAACACTTTATTTTAGTACTTTTAATAGAATTTCTCATGCATTTTGAACTAGGGGCCCCATATTTTCATTTTACATGGTTCCCTGCAGATTATGCAGCTAGCCCTGCACTCTGCCCTCCATCCCCAAACTTTTTGGCCAAATGGCCCCTAGAAGCTGAAGTCACTGGATCATGGAGAGGATTTTATTTTCCTGGACCCAAGAGCTTTGAGGTCCCTATCACTTCAGAGTGAAAGCCTTGTAGAGCTGTGCTCGTCATGGGAGATGGCACCAGTGAGGATGTGGGGAGGGCTGGGTTTCTTCCCATCTTAGTCCTCTGCCACCCTCAACCCCTAAAAGTGTGCAGCATTTACAACACACTGTGACATTTGCTTATTGGGGGAGGAACTCACTGGTGTGGGAAAAATTGGGAGCCTAGATCCCCCTAACTGTCAATTGAGTTGAGGCTGCCATGTAAGATGGTGTGTGGTTGACCAGATAGGTGTGAGGTGAGAATCAGAAGCAAACAGGAGAGCTCCAGGTAACTCATATGTTCAGACAGACTAGGATAGATTTTCTAATGGCCCCTGAATAGAGGATGTAGGTAATTCTCTAAAATAGCACTCTCCTCATAAAATCTCCTCCCCACCAAGAATCCAGTTTTCTACAGCATGTTACTGTACAAAACAACACAAGATTAAATCAAGCACAAGAGAAAATAATGCAATTGAGAGATGCAGTAGCCTTGGCTGGGTAGTTTAGGTGGTTGGGGCGTTGACATGAGATGCCAAGGTTGTGTGTTCAATCCTTGGTCAGGCACTTACAAGACTCAACCAATGAGTGCATACATAACTGATATTCCTATCTCCCTCTCGCTCTCCCTCCGACTTTAAAATCAGTAAAAAAAAAGTTAAAAGAAAGAGGCGCAGTAACACAAGATGTATAATGCTGCTGCTGCTGCCATAACTTGGCATATTGTTTTACAGCAAACTTTATTTTTATAAGTAGAAAGAGTAAATGCACTCTGAAATAATTATTAAAAACTATAGTCTAGTAAATATGGAAAGCTGTAACATAGTAAACACTATCAGCATCAAGTATTATGAACTGTACTCAGGGTTATGTATTATACTACAGGGTTCCTTGGGTTATGATAGTCTAGACATATGATGTTTCGAGTTTATGATGCTCACTCCCATAAAACCTTTAAAAAAATTGAGAAGAGAGTCTTTCAGCTTACGCAGTTAGCATCGTACTTCAGACTATGTGGGCAAACATAGTTTGGTTGCACGTGGTGAAAGAATAGGCAAGTAACGTGGCATGTTTGTGTTTTTTTGTTCTAGATTATGATTTTACAACTGTGTTAGGATAGGTAAGTGACTTAGGCTAGAATGTGTTTTGAATTACACCAAAATTTGGGTTACTGTCATAGGAACAGAACTGTGTTGTAACCCAAGGACCCCCTGTACACTTGAACATCCTTGGCAGTTCAGTAGGTGTGTCTAGATCAGAATCACCACAACCATGAGCAATACATTGTGCTATGGTGTCGTAGGCAACAGGAAATTTCTAGCTCCATTATAATATTATGGGACCATAATCATATATTTAGTTTGTCATTGACTCAAATGTCCTTATCTGACACATGTCTGTAATTTTGTTTCAGTAAACCTATCTAGAATTCATATTTTATTTTATTTTCCAATTATTGTGGTCCTTCAATATTACTGTGGAAAACAGTATGGAGTTTCCTCAAAATATTAAAAATATAAAAACACTTGATCTGCTTCTGGGCCTTTATCTGACAAACCCAAAATACTAATTTGAAAAAAATATATGCCAGGAGAAGACAAGATGGTGCTAGAGTAGGCAGACGTACCAACATCCACCTCCAGAACCAAAGTGGATTACAAACTAATTTTAAGAACCATCATCTGGAAAAACCAACTTTGGACTAAACTAAGAGGACTCTTCAACCAAGGAACACTGAAGAAGCCACACTGAGACTGGTAAAAAAAGCAGAAATGCGGAGAGGGCTTCCCAGCTCCCTGGAGCGAACAGCAGCCAGGAGAGACTCGCGCGGCGGGAAGTGAATTTAGCAGAGAGGAGAGGGTCCTGAGTCCCAGGAACAAAGCCCCAGCCTGCAGCCCCAGAGCCTAGAAGACGTGTATGGACAGTATTTAGCTGGAAACAAGTCAGGATACTGTTTGTGAGAAAGAGACTGATTTCTCAGACGCAGGATTCTTCTTAAAGGAACCATGCAGAACACCTCTCTCACAACCACTCACTCGGGGCTCCGGGGGATGGGGAGAGAGAAGAGTACTGGTGTAGCAGGAAGAGAGTGTAATCTAGGAGGCACAGGGAGAAACATTTTGGGAGACAGCCACCCTAAACCCCCGGGGATGAGTCACTCCCCATATCTGAAGTGGATATTTCCCCGGAAACAGCAATACCAGCAAAGGGAAGCAGGACATCAGCCAAACAAGCTCTCCCACGGCACTCAGAGCAGAGTCACTTAGAAGGAGGGAGCTTTCAGGACTGCAGTAGTGAATGTTAGGGTCTGAGCTGCAGCGCCCCCACCCACACGGCTGAGGGCTCACTGGAGGGCGGGCAGCGGCGGAAAATGAAAGCGCATTTCTGTCAGCAAGGGCAGAAGCCAACTGGCCACCACTGAGGCCCAGCTGTGAGCTCAGTCTTGCCCAGCTGGGGAGGAGAGGGCATGCAAAAGTGGTCAAGCCCAGCTGTGGGCCTTCAGTAATCCAGCCTGCAGGGGAAGGGCGGGAACCCCAGAAGGGGTGGAGACCAGCCCTTGAGCAAGGGTGCAGGAGCACAGCCTTGCCCCACCTGGGAACCGAGGCTTGTGGCCTGACTTGGGAGCTGGCTCCTCCCACTGGGGTGGAGCCAAAAACCCAGAACAGGCAGAGTCCTGCTACTGAGCATGGGCACGCAGTCCCGCCTGGCCTGTGGAGCCAAGGTTTGCAGCTGTCCCACAAGTGGGCTGCTCCTGCAAGGGCAGGGTGAAAGCCCGGAAACAGGCAGAGACCCGCAGCTGAGCAAAGGTGCTCGCCACTGCCCTCAGGGCCGAGCATAACGCCACGGGGGAGGGCAAAGGCCAAGGCCACCAAGGCTTGTACACCCGAGCACTTGATCACAGCTACTCCTATGAAGGAGAGGTGGAAACCACAGCAACAACCCCAGTGGGTAGGCACCAGCAACACCCATACCCAAACACCCTAGGCAGCAACAGCAGAGGGGGTGGTGGGCCTGCAGACAGACTATACCTAGGGAACAGAGGCCACACCTAGTGGACTCCAGTGGCCAAAACCTTCCGTTACACAGAGAAAATGAGAAGACAGAGAAATGCAACACAAATGAATCAAGAGAAATCCCCAGAAAAGGACCTAAATGAATCAGATATAACCAAATTACCAGATGCAGAGTTTAAAATAACGATTGTTAGGATGCTCAAAGATATTAGAACAACAATAGATGGTCATTATGAACACCTAAATAAGGAGATAGCAATTATAAAAAAGGACATTGAAATAATAAAAAAGAATCAGTCAGAAATGACAAATACAATATCAGAAATGAAGAACACAATGGAAGAAATTAAAAGCAGAATGAATGAAGCTGAGAATCAAATCAGTGAGTTAGAGGACAAGATAAATAAAGGCATGGAAGCAGAGCAGAAAAAAGAAAAGAGACTCAAAAAGTCTGAGGAAACTCTAAGAGAGCTCTGTGACAACATGGAGAGAAATAACATCTGCATCATAGGGGTTCCTGAGGAAGAAGAGAAAGAACAAGGGATAGAGACTTTGTTCAAGCATATCATAGCTGAAAACTTCCCTCAATTAAGGCAGGAAAACATCTCACATGTTCAGGAAGCACAGAGAACTCCATTAAAGAGAAACCCAAAGAAATCAACACCAAGACACATCATAATTAAAATACCAAAGCTAAGTGATAAAGAGAAAATATTAAAAGCAGCTAGAGAAAAAAAGACTATCACCTACAAAGGAGCCCCCATAAGGATGACTTCTGAATTCTGAATAGCAACACTTGAGGTCAGAAAGGAATGGCAAGAAATATCCAAAGTAATGCAGAACAAGAGCCTACAACCAAGACTACTTTATCCAGCAAGGCTATCATTTAAAATTGAAGGAGAAATAAAAAGCTTTTCAGAAAAAAAAACTGAAGGAATTCACTACAACCAAACCAAGGCTGCAAGAAATGCTAAGGGGCCTGTTGTAAACAGATCAAAGGAGAAAAAGAATATAGCAAAAGAGGAATACAGTTTTAAAGAATAAAATGGCAATAAACAATTACATATCAATAATAACCTTAAATGTAAATGGATTAAATGATCAGATCAAAAGACATAGGGTAGCTGCATGGATAAAAAAACAGGACCCATACATATGCTGTCTACAAGAGACACACCTTAAAATAAAAGATGCACATAGACTGAAGATAAAAGGATGGAAAAAAAAATTTCACGCAAATGGAAATGAAAAAAAAACTGGGGTAGCAATACTTATATTAGACAAAATGGACTTTAAAACAAAGACTATAGTTAGAGATAAAGAAGGTTACTACATAATGATAAAGGGAGAAATCCAACAGGAAGATATAACTATTATAAAATATCTACGCACCTAATATAGGAGCACCTAAATATATAAAGCAGACTTTGATGGATTTAAAGGGCAAGATCAACAGCAATACTATAATAGTAGGGGATTTCAATACCCCACTAACATCACTAGATAGATCCTCAAGAAAGAAAATTAACAAAGAAACAGCAGACTTAAAGGACATACTAGATCAACTGGATTTAATAAAGATCTTCAGAACCTTTCACCCTAAAACAGCAGAAAATACATTCTTTTCAAGTGGTCATGGTACATTCTCTAGAATAGACCACATGTTAGGGCACAAAAGCGGTCTCAATAAATTTAAGAAGATTGAAATCATATCGAGCACTTTCTCTGATCACAATGGCATGAAACTAGAAATCAACTACAACAGAAAAACTGAAAAATACTCAAACACTTGGAAACTAAATAGCATGTTATTAAATAACGAATGGGTAAACAATGAGATCAAAGAAAAAATTAAGCCCTGGCCGGTTGGCTCAGTGGTAGAGCGTTGGCCTGGCATGCAGGATTCCCGGGTTCGATTCCTGGCCAGGGCACACAAGAGAAGCACCCATCTGCTTCCCCACCCCTCCCTCTCTCCTTCCTCTCTGTCTCTCTCTTCCCTTCCCACAGCCAAGGCTCCATTGGAGCAAAGTTTGCCCAGGCACTGAGGATGGCTCTGTGGCCTCTGCCTCAGGCACTAGAATGGCTCTGGTAGCAACAGAGCGATGCCCCAGATGGGCAGAGCATCGCCCCCTGGTGAGCATGCCAGGTGGACCCTGGTTGGGCGCATGTGGGAGTCTGTCTACCTCCCCATTTCCAACTTCAGGAAAATACAAAAAGAAAAAAAAAAAAAAAGAAGAAGAAATTAAAAAATTCCTAGAAATGAATGATAATGAGCATACATCAACTCAAAATTTATGGGACACAGCAAAAGCAGAACTGAGAGGGAAGTTCATAGCATTACAGGCATAGCTCAAGAAGCTAGAAAAAGCTCAAATAAACAACTTGACCCTACATCTAAAATAACTAGAAAAAGAACAGCAAGTAAAGCCCAGAACTAGTAGAAGAAAGGCAAGAATAAAGATCAGAGCAGAAATAAATGACATAGAGGCTAAAGAAACAATACAGAGGATCAATGAAACCAGGAGCTGGTTCTTTGAAAAGGTAAACAAGATTGATGAACCTTTAACCAGACTCAACAAGAAAAAAAGAGAGAGGACTCAAATAAATAAAATTAGAAACGAGAGTGGAGAAATGACAACTGACACAACAGAAATACAAAATATTGTAAGAAAATACTATGAAGAACTGTACACCAAAAAACTAGACAACCTAGATGAAATGGACAAATTCCTTGAAACATATAATCTTCCAAAAATTAATCTGGAAGAATCAGAAAACCTAAACAGACCAATTACAACAAATGAGATCAAAACAGTTATCAAAAAACTCCCAAAAAAGGTAAGTCCTGGGCCTGATGGCTTCACAAGTGAATTCTACCAAATATTCAAAGAAGAATTAACTCCTATCCTTCTCAAGCTATTTCAAAAAATTCAAGAGGAAGGAAGACTTCCAAGCTCCTTTTATGAGGTGAGCATAATTATGATTCCAAAACCAGGCAAAGACAACACAAAGAAAGAAAATTATAGGCCAATATCCCTGATGAATTTAGATGCTAAAATCCTCAACAAAATATTAGCAAACCAGATCCAGCAATATATGAAAAAAATCATACACCATGATCAAGTGGGATTTATTCTGGGGAGGCAAGGTTGGTACAATATTCGCAAATCAATCAATGTGATTCATCATATAAACAAAAAGAAGGAGAAAAACCACATGATAATTTCAATAGATGCAGGAAAAGCACTTGATAAAATCCAGCATCCATTCATGATCAAAACTCTCAGCAAAGTGGGAATTCAGGGAACATACCTCAACATGATAAAGGCCATCTATGACAAACCCACAGCCAACATCATACTCAATGGGCAAAAATTAAAAGCAATCCCCTTAACATCAGGAACAAGGCAGGGGTGCCCCCTTTCACCACTCTTTTTTTTTTTTTTTGTATTTTTCTGAAGCTGGAAACAGGGAGAGACAGTCAGACAGACTCCCGCATGCGCCCGACCAGGATCCACCCGGCACGCCCACCAGGGGCAATGCTCTGCCCACCAGGGGGTGATGCTCTGCCCCTCTGGGGCATCACTCTGCCACGACCAGAGCCACTCTAGCGCCTGGGGCAAAGGCCAAGGAGCCATCCCCAGCGCCCGGGCCATCTTTGCTCTAATGGAGCCTTGGCTGCGGGATGGGAAGAGAGAGACAGAGAGGAAGGAGGGGGTGGGGGTGGAGAAGCAAATGGGTGCTTCTCCTATGTGCCCTGGCCGGGAATCAAACCTGGGTCCCCTGCACACCAGGCCGATGCTCTACCGCTGAGCCAACCGGCCAGGGCCCCTTTCACCACTCTTATTCAACATAGTTCTGGAAGTCCTAGTCACAGCAATCAGACAAGAAAAAGAAATAAGCCTGACCAGGTGGTGGCACAGTGGATAGAGCGTCGGACTGGAACCCAGGTTCGAAACCCCGAGGTTGCCAGCTTGAGCGTGGACTCATCTGGCTTGAGCAAAAAGCTCGCCAGCTTGGACCCAAGGTTGCTGCCTCAAGCAAGGGGTTACTTGGTCTGCTGATGGCCTGTGGTCAAGGCACATATGAGAAAGCAATCACAACAAAAAACTGATGATTGATACTTCTCATCTCTCTCCGTTCCTGTCTGTCTGTCCCTATCTATCCCTCTCTCTGACTCTCTCTCTGTCCTTGTAAAAATAAATTAATTAATTAAAAAAAGATTTAAAAAGAAAATGAAATAAAGGCATCCAAATTGGAAAAGAAGAAGTAAAACTATAATTATTTGCAGATGACATGATATTGTATATAGAAAACCCTAAAGTCACAGTAAAAAAAACTACTAGACCTGATAAATGAATTCAGCAAGGTGGCAGGATATAAAATTAATACTCAGAAATCAAAGGCATTTTTATACACTAACAATGAACTGTCAGAAAAAGAAATTAAGGAATCAATTCCCTTTACCATTGCAACCAAAAAAATAAAGTATCTAGGAATAAATTTAACCAGGGAGATTAAAGACTTGTACATGGAAAATTATAAAACATTGATAAAAGAAATCAGGGAAGATACAAACAAGTGGAAGCATATACCGTGCTCATGGTTAGGAAGAATAAACATCATTAAAATGTCTATATTACCCAAAGCAATTTATAAATTTAATGAATACCGATTAAAATACCAATGACTTACTTCAAAGATATAGAACACATATTCCAAAAATTTATATGGAATCAAAAGAGAACACGAATAGCCTCAGCAATCTTGAAAAGGAAGAATAAAGTGGGAGGTATCACACTTCCGGATATCAAGTTATATTATAAGGTCATTGTACTCAAAACAGCCTGGTACTGGCATAAGAACAGGCATATAGATCAATGGAACAGAACTGAGAACTCAGAAATAAACCCACACTTTTTTGGACAACTGATATTTGACAAAGGAGGTAAGAGCATACATTGGAGTAAAGACAGCTTCTTCAACAAATGGTGTTGGGAAAATTGGACAGCTACCTGCAAAAAAATGAAACTAGACTACCAACTTACACCATTCACAAAAATAAACTCAAAATGGATAAAAGACTTAAATGTAAGCCGTGAAACCATAAGCATCTTAGAAGAAAACATAGGCAGTAAGCTCTCTGACATCTCTCGCAGCAATATGTTTGCCAATTTGTCTCCACAGGCAAGTGAAATAAAAGACAGGATAAACAAATGGGACTTTATCAAACTAAAAAGCTTCTGCACAGCTAAAGACAGTAAGAACAGAATAAAAAGACAAACTAGAGAAATGGGAGAACATATTTGACAATACATCTGATAAGGGGTTAATAACCAAAATTTATAAAGAACTTGTAAAACTCAACACCAGGAAGACAAACAATCCAATCCAAAAATGGGAAAAAGAAATGAATAGACACTTCTCCAAAGAGGACATACAGATGGCCAATAGGCATATGAAAAAATGCTCAACATCACTAATCATTACAGAAATGCAAATTATATAAAACCACAATGAAGTATCACCTCACACCAGTCAGAATGGCGCTCATCAACAAAACAACACAGAATAAGTGCTGGCAAGGATGTGGAGAAAAGGGAACCCTCCTGCACTGCTGGTGGGAATTCAGACTGGTGCAGCCACTGTGGAAAACAGTATGGAGATTCCTCAAGATATTAAAAAGCAAACTGCCTTTTGACCCAGCTATACTACTGTTATATATATACCCCAAGAACACCATAGCACTATTTAAAAAGAAGAAATGCACCCCCATGTTTATGGCAGCATTGTTCACAATAGCGAAGATCTGAAAACAGCCCAAGTGTCCGTCAGTGGACAAGTGGATTAAAAAGCTTTGGTATATACATACTATGGAATACTACTCAGCCATAAGAAATGATGACATCGGATCATTTACAACAACATGGATGGACCTTGATAACATTATACTGAGCAAAATAAGGAAATCAGAAAAAAACTAAAAACTATATGATTCAGTACATAGGTGGGACATAAAAATGAGACTCAGAGACATGGACAAGAGTGTGGGGGTTACAGGGTGGGGGGGAGGAGATGAAGGAGGTTGGAGGAGGGGAGGGGCACAAAGAAAACCAGTTAGAAGGTGACAGAAGACAATTGGACTTTGGGTGATGGGAATGCAGCATAATCAAATGTCAAAATAACCTAGAGATGTTTTCTCTGAACATATGTACCCTGATTTATCAATGTCACCTCATTAAAATTAATAAAAAAAAAAGAATTTGTCTCACGGCTAATTCAGGCAGTTAGAAGAATAGTATAAGGATGCTAATTCTGCTTCTCAGGCCACATCCTACAAAAGGGGCCCCAAGAAAATTGGTGATTTGGCTCCTCTGATTTTGACAATTGGATTAAAAAAATAGGCCAGGAACACCCTGAAATGGAACTAACAATACAAGGTCATAAATTTAAAGGACTTTTAGATACTGGAGCTGATGTATCTGTTATTGCTAAGCTACATTGGCCTCCTTCCTGGCCCACTTATGCAGCAGCCACAGAATTACAAGGTATAGGGCAGAGTAAATTCCCTCAACAAAGTTCTAGTTTTTTACATTGGGAATATTAAGAAGGTCATTCTGGATTTTTTCAACCTTATGTGCTCCCTGGATGGCCAGTTAATTTGTGAGGTAGAGATGTTTTGAAAAATATGAGAGCATTGCTTGTCAGTCCTAATGGTCTAGTCAGTACTCAGATGCTTGATCGGGGATTTTTGCCCACTAAGGGACTAGGGAAAGAACAGCGAGGAATTCTCACCCCCATAGAAGTGGCATCCAATACCAGAAGGTGTGGATTAGGATAGCAAAATTTAGCATAGGGGCCTTGGTAGCTCCTGCTACCCCAATAATGCATGTGCAGATCCAATTACTTGGAAATCAGATAATCCTGTATGGGTAGACCAATGGCCCCTTTCTCAGGAGAAACTTAGGGCAGCTGCTCAATTGGTACAAGAGCAGCTACAGCTTGGGCACATTGAACCATCTAACAACAGCCCATGGAATACACTTCCATATTTTGATCTTGTCGCCTCCTGGATCATCAAGGGGCATAGGTGACCCTTACAGCTTATAGGTTTTGAGCCTCAAAATTATTGTTATTCCTTTTTTCAAAGGATTAACAACAATGGCTCTGGGAAACTTCCACTAAATGGCAAATCGCTTTTGCAAATCAATGGGCAACTTTATACTGAAACAGTCAACTTAAAATCAGCTCAAAGACTAGAATTATATGCCATTATCATGGCTTTTCAGCATTTGCCATATTCCTCCTTTAATCTATATACAGACAGCAAATATTTACTTATGGTTGTTTTCACTATAAAGACTGCTGTCTTAGGGACAACTGCTGATGAACTATTTCAGCAGTTCTTCCTTCTTCAAAGACTTGTATGTCAACATAGAGCTCCATGTTTTATAGGACATACTCGAGCTCACTCCATGCTCCCTGGAGCTTTAGCACAAGGGAATTCCCTTGTCAATCAAGTTACCCAAAAGAAAATTATTTGGAGCAACCAAGACAGATCGAGCAATTCAGTCTCATACTATTCATCACCAGAACGCTGCAGCCCTGTGTAAATAGTTTCAACTTTCTTGAGAAGCAGCATGGCAGATTGGTAAATTGTGTCCAAGGGGTCCTATACTACAATCTGTCCCTTCATTTGGAGTTAACCCTCAAGGACTCCTACCAGGACAACTTTGGCAAATGGATGTTACTCATATACCTTCATTTGGCAAACAGTCCTATGTCCACGTTACAGTGGATATCTATTCTGGATTTATAGTAGCCTCTGTCAGAACAGGAGAGGCTGCTAAGCATGTTATAGCTCATTGTCTGTACGCATTTTTCCATTATTGAATTTCCTAAACTGGTTAAACTGACAATGCTCCTGCATATGTAGCAAAAGCATTTACTGTATTTTGTCAAACCTTTCGAATTATGGCTATGTCTTACAATCTTTAAAGTCAAGGTATTATTAAAGTGTACTCAGCAAATATTTTAAGGTCAATTTAAAAAAATTTAAAAGGGGGGAGTCATATCCTAGAATTCCTATGGGTCTATCATATCATGCTTTTTACTTAAAAAATTTTAAATTTCTTTTGAATGCTGATGAACAGGAGACGCCGAATCTTTTTCTCCTGCAAACTTCTACCTTCTTTTATTTGATCCAGCTAATAACACTGTTTTGTCTTTTTCTAAATAGCTCCAGATATACAGAAAAGGTTTATATAGGCGGATGGGGATCCTCAAACCCCTCAGCAAGATCTTCTGAGCATGGCTTTTAAGGTACCAAGAGACAGAAAAAGCCCAATAGAGATCAGGTGAACTACCAGCTTTTAGGATACACCCTTAAAGGCTCCAATGCCTCAAAGGGGTCTCATAGAATTCCATCTGGGTCCTGCTTCAATAGTGAATAGGAAGGTCATTGAGCTAAAGCCTGCCAGGCTTACATGCCTTTGCTGTGAGGAAAAAGGGACACTGGAAGGTAGGCTTCCCTCTTGCTTCTCTAAGGGAGGGTTCAATCTCTTCCATCCCTGCTCCAGCCACCTATGACCTAATCTTGCTCAGAATGCTGGGGTTTGCCACTGAAGGCTGGAGGTGCCCAGGGCCGTCGGCTCCATCTACGACACTGTGGACGAGCCTAGGGTATTTCTTCCAAGAAGCAGGTAAACTGATCTCATTTGCACAAGGGCCACTTAACTATGTTTTGCCTGAATAGTCAGTTTTTTTATTCTTCCCTCAAAGATCTCTGTTGTGGGTGTTGATAGTCCTATTTTCTGTTGCTTTGTTTAATATATAGTGTTTCCTTTATTCCTCCTACCTCAATGTCCCACTCATATTTCAGGCTGGGACCTATTCCTAATTTAGAGCTCTCTTTCCCTCTTTTTCCATCTTCTATTATGAATTTACCTTTGCCATCTAGCTTAGTGTATCCCAAGGTTCTCTTTACCACACCACAGTCACAGAGCTCCAGGGAAAAGCAACCTGGTCTCATCTCTCCAGGCAGAGGAGAACAGAAGCTCCATCTCCACACATGCTGCAGATGGCTTTTCCAGTCTACCTGAATCATTACCAGCTAAAAGCAGTGGTCATTGGGACTTGGACGTGAGCTGCAAAGTATAGAATTGTGACAACAATTCCAGTGCCATGCAGACTTTTCCTGGATGTGGACTTTTCCTGGACTCCTGCTCCTTGTGACAGCTCCTAACAGACTAAACTAGGGTTGGGTTGCATTTTTCAGGGATTTGGCATGGTGTTGGGGCCAACTTGAACTTGGTGAACATGTTAAGGACACTACTCTTTTATGGATTCTTGCTGTATTGGCCAAGAGTTTGCTTAAGGGCTTTAACCACTGTAAAAAAAATAGAAGACTGGATAAAGAAGATGTGGCACATATACACTATGGTATACTACTCAGCCATAAGAAATGATGACATCGGATCATTTACAACAAAATGGTGGGATCTTAATAACATTATACGGAGTGAAATAAGTAAAGCAGAAAAAACCAAGAACTGCATGATTCCATACATTGGTGGGACATAAAAACGAGACTAAGAGACATGGACAAGAGTGTGGTGGTTATGGGGGGGGGAGAAAGGAGGGAGAGGAGGAGGGGGAGGGGCACAAAGAAAACTAGATAGAAGGTGACGTAGGACAATCTGACTTTGGGTGATGGGTATGCAACATAATTGAATGACAAGATAACCTGGACATGTTTTCTTTGTATATATGTACCCTGATTTATTGATGTCACCCCATTAAAATAAAAAAAAATTAAAAAATTAAAAAAATATATGCACTCCTATGTTCATTGCAGGATTAAATAGAAGCAACCTAAGTGACTATCAATAGAGGATTGGATAAAGAAGACATAGTACATATATCCAAAGCAATTTTACTTGGCTACAGAAAAGAATGACATCTTATCATTTGCTACAGCATGGACGAACTTAGAGGGTATTATGTTCAGTGAAATAAGTCAGACACAGAGACAGAAATATCCAGAATATTTTTCAACTTAAAAAACACCCTAATTTGAGGAATCCAATGAACAATGTGAACTGAGGAATGGAATTGAGACAGAGGAGGGATCAAAGGGACCAGAGGAAAAGAGGACAGAGGGAAAGGGGATGAAAGGATGGGATAAACCTGAAGGGAAGGGGGGACGTTATCAGGAGGGGGGCAAGGGAGATGTTGAGCGGAATAGGGGGGAGGGGGGATGCATTCAGGGTAACACTAGAATCTATGTAAACACCATAAATTAAAAGCAATAATAAAAACAAAACAAAACAAAACAAAAAAACACCCTAGAAATAAGCCAGTACAATTTCAGCACTTATGTGCTTTCTGTTTTCAGTTTATAGAAATTTTAAGGGTTAAGAAAATTATGGATAAAGAGGCAGTTCAGCTGGCCTTGGTGATGGGTTATATGTATGTGTTTGAACTTTTATATATGAATATATGTATGAATATTTTTATTTATCATCAATTAACTAACATTAAACTCATGATACACTTAACTAAGAATTATCTACAGAAAACTTCTCTAGGATGCACTCTTGCATTAAGCTACAGGTACTAAATAAACTTTTAAATTTCTTTTGGAGCAAGGTAGAATTCAAATTTAAAAAACATTAAAAACTATTTCCTCCATGAAGTCTTTAAATTCTCCCCTGTACAAGCATGCTAATTAACGTGTAATCTTATTAAGACTTGGGATACACTATCTGCATGTTGCATTGTGTGTTCATCCCCCCCTCAAGTCTCCCTCCATCACCATTCATCCCCTTTACCTGCTTCTACCTTCCCCACCCTTCTTCCCCTCTAGTAATCACCATGCTGTTTGTGTTCATAAGTTATTTTTTCTTAATCCCTTCACCTTTTTCACCCAGCCCCCAATCCCTTCCCCTCTGACAGCTGTCAGTCTGTGCTCTGTATCTATAAGTATGTTTCTATTTTGTTTGTTAGTTTACTTTGTTGGTAAGATTTCACATATAAGTGAAGACATAGGTAATTTTATTAACCAGTGTCACTCCAATAGCTTCAATAAAAAACACTGGGATACATACATATATGCAAAAATTGTTTGGAGTCTAGAGGGAGAAAGAAGTAGAATTAAAGCTTCTACTACTTTCTCTGGTTAAGGCAAGGCTATCTAAAACAATTAATAAGTATACCACTATTTATCTAGCCATGTTAGATACAATGAAGTATTTAAGGATATGTAAAAATGGTTATCAAATGTAAAAAAAGTATGTGAAAAATGGAGATTAACTACAGATTTTGTAGAAGGTTGGGACAGTATGATGGTCTTCAAAATGGAAAAATGAGTTATATTTATTAAAAACCTTCTGTTATAAGATTGCTGACCAGCCGATATATCTTTTTTTTTTTTTTTTAAGTGAGAGGAGGGGAGATAGACAGACTACTACATGCGCCTCGACTGGGATCCCCTGGTAACCCCTGTCTGAGGCCGATGCTCGAATCAACCAAGCTATCCTCAGCACTCAGGACTGACGCTTGAACCAACTGAGCCACTGGCTGCAGGAGCAGAAGAGGGAGAGAAGGGGAAGAGGGAGGGGAAGAGAAGCAGATGGTCGCTTCTCAGTGTGCCCTGATGGGAATTGAACCTGGAATGCCTACATGCCTGGCTGACACTCTATCCAGTGAACCAACCAGCCAGGGCTGCAAATATCTTTAAAATTTTTTAAAAACTTTATTGATTTTAGAGGGAGGAGAGAGAAACATCAATTTGTTGTTCCACTTATTGATGCATTCACTGTTTTATCTTTTCTAAAGATTTTATTTTTGATTTTACAGAGGGAGATGAAGTAGGGAGCAAGAAGTATCAATTCATAGTTGCTTTATTTTAGTTGTTTGTTACAATTTCTTTTACGGTTCGGACTCGCAAGGAATAAGGCACGTCAGATGAAAGTACATAGTACGAGCAGAGGGCTGAAACTCAGAGGCGGAATCAGCCCTGAGAAACTGTGCCACTGCATATTTGTTGAGTTCCAGAAAGCAAAAGCTCAGCAGATAAAACCAGAAAGCTTCAAAAGCCTTTTTCCCAACCATACCACCCCCAATCCTGCATGTCTACTGATTCCTTCATGATCAAGGACACAAGAAGAGTCAGAGTCTCAGAGTTTATCAATCATAAAGGATGTCTGGTTCTTGAAGGAATTCTTCAAAGAACAATCCTGCATACTTGCATTCAAGTAACCCCAGCCCAGTCTCTTGTTATGGTTAACACACTCTGAGATCTCTTGTCTCCAAATAACCCCTGCTCTGACGTTAACTATCATTCATATTTGTCTAGGGTCTTTCCCTTCAGTTGTTCATTGATTGCTTGTTGCTTCTCGTATATACCTTGACCAGGCAAGCCCAGGGTCTTGATCTGACAACCTTAGCATTCCAGGTTGATGCTTTATCCTCTGCACCACCACAGGCTAGGCAGCATTTACTGTTTTTTTTTTTGTTTTGTTTTTTGTATTTTTCTGAAGTTGGAAATGGGGAGGCAGTCAGACAGACTCCCGCATGTGCCCACCTGGGATCCACTTGGCATGCCCACCAGGGGGTGATACTCTGCCCATCTGGGGCATTGGTCTGTTGTGACCAGAGCCATTCTAGCGCCTGAGGCAGAGGCCATGGAGTCATCCTCAGCGTCCGGGCCAACTTTGCTCCAATGGGAGGGGAAGAGAGAGACAGAGAGGAAGGAGAGGGGGAAGGGTAGAGAAGCAGATGGGTGCTTCTCCTGTGTGCCCTGGCTGAGAATTGAACCTGGGATTTTTATACATCTAAGGTGACCAACTTTTTTACAATGAAAAGGAGGACAAAAATATATGGAAGAAAATAATATCGTAAATAAAAGAAACATTGTATTCATTGCAACAATAATATACTATAATATGATAAATGTATAATAAAAACTTGTGATATTTTATATTGTAATTATGCTTACATGCCTATTAATTTTTAATAATAATTGTAAGAAAAAAATACCCATTTAGATACAAATACGTCACATCACACACAATGGATCAACTCTGTATTGATCGAATATGGACATTTACAGATTAGTCTTCCAATATCAAAAAGGAGGACATGTAGGAGGACACTTTTTGAGGGAGGATGTAATTTACAAAAAAAGTACTGTCCTCCCTAAAGGAGGACGATTGGTCACCTTAATATATCAGGCTGATGCTCTAGCACTGAGCCACGCGGCCAGGGCTTGATTGATTCTTGTATGTGCCCAGACTGGAAATCAAACCACCAACTTTGATACATCAGGATGATGCTCCATCCAGCTGATCTATGAGGTCAGGGCCAAATATCACTTTTTTTTTTTTTTTTTTTTTTTTGGTAGAGAGAGAGAAGGGAGAGAGATGAGAAGCATCAACTCATAGTTGTGGCACTTAGGTGTTCACTGATTGCTTCTCATACGTACCTTGACCCAGGAGCTTCAGCTGAGCCAGTGACCCCTTGCTCAAAACAGTGACCTTGGGTTCAAGCTAGTGACCCTGAGCTTTAAGCCAGCGACCATAGGATCAAGCTGGATGATCCTGCACTCAATCTGGTGACCTTGCGGTTTTGACCCTGGTCCACCACTAATCAAGCATGCATATATATATAATTTTATATAGAGAAGATGGGGTTGGGAGAGAGGAGGGAGTGATCAGTATAGTGTTTCACTTTAATTTTTCATTACTTGCCTGTTGTTATCGTATGTACTTTCACTGGGCCAGCCCAGAGATTCAAACCGGTGACCTCAGCATTACAGGTCAATGCTCTATCCGCTGTGTCACCACAGGTCAGGCACAACTTTCCCCCTCCCACATATCACAATTTTGAGTGTCCTGTGTCTGTCTTGCCCAGAATGGTCCAGAAAAATTCAGTTCTGTTAAAGGGTTTGCCGAGCAGGTGTTCCTAGAGAGAGGGAGAGAGAGAGAGAGAGAGAGAGAGAGAGAGAGAGAGAGAGAAAGGAGAGAAAGAAAGAGAGAAAACAGATCACATGTTTATCCAGAGATGGGGTGATGGGGTGATGAGGAACCGAGCAGAGATTGCATATCTGGGTACAACACAGACAATGGAACTCTAGCCCCTGCCCCACCTCCAGCCAGAACGGGACTCTTACCTGGGCACAGATCCTGGTGAGGGGGCCAGACAAGCAGGTGGACTTCGTGCCTGGGACCTTAAACCTCACAACGGCCTGCCTCTGAGAGCCCACGGATTCAAGGCAGCAGTGTTGGAAGCAGGGCCAGAAGGGGCAGCTGGGGCCACAGAGGCGGATCTGGTCCAAGGCCAGGATGGTCCCCTCGTCACAGCACTGCTCCAAGGGACTGTAGATCTGGTCTCCACACCTGGGTGCTGGCTGGCACATCCACAGTCCAGTGTCTGGAGGAGCCAGAGCGGAGTGGGCTCCAAGGCCTTTGGGAGCTCGTCTCCCACCCACTGTGCCACCTGCAATTCCTTCTGAATATGAGCACAGCAGTCTGAGAATGAAGACAGCAGCTGAGAAGCAGAAGGGGAATGAGAATAATGATGGAGAGTAGCTTCCTGGTCACTACCTGGGGCCCAGGTTGATGTCAATAAACTTCTTTCATTGTTGGTGACAGCTCAGAGTGCATTTTGAGACTGACTTTGGTGTCTACGGCCATACTACCCTGAACACGCCCGATCTCGTCTGATCTCGGAAGCTAAGCAGGGTCAGGCCTGGTTAGTACCTGGATGGGAGACTGACTTTGGGAGGGCTTTTGGAAGAGTTAAGATTCTGAAATTTTCAGGTTGGGGGAGAGAGTGCATGCAGTCAGAGATGTCACAGGGGTGGTTTTGGGGTGGGAATCCAATAATAGAATAGGGAAGAGAATTTAGTTTGAGGTTCAGAGATACGATAGGGGTGATAACACATAAGCTAGACTTGGGGCTGGAATGTCCTTACTTGAGATTCTGGGCTTCATGGTCCTTGATGACCCTCCAGAGTAGCTGATAGCAGAGCAGCAGAAGACCAGGTCTGGGACCGTATGCTGTGACTTATATATCTCATGTACGTACTCACGTCACACTACAGAGGGCAGGGCTTCCAGAAAGGGAGGGGCATGATGAGTCATAGTTACTTATGCTAAAAATCAGATAAAAAATTTAATAAAGTGTTCCCACACTAGTTCAAAGCCTCAGGGTAAATACTATTTTGGAACCTTTCCAAATTGTGGCAAGTCTTTCTGTGAACACTGCCAAGGGGAAAATCTTGATAAAGATCTCTGGCACATCACCCACCCACCAAATGTTGGCTCGTCCTAGACTTCCCATCCTTCTTTACCCTGGAAGTTGCAAGGGTCCCTCTCCTCCCACACACAATCCGCCTCCACACCTGCACTGTCTACCATTCTCCAAAGTTGTTGAGGGGAAGTTATGAACTTGTAGTGCGAGCTAGAAGAAGAGCAGGAGCCATAGAAACCCTGCTAGAGAGAATGAAAAAGGAGCAGATAGAGGTAGGATAGACCCCTGGGGTTCATAAAACTGACTGAAAGAGCACCTTGTAGACCGCCTTGTCCGAAGGAAGGCTGCATCCATGTTTCTCACTATTATTTTATTGTTACCATCGCTGTTATTGTCACGAGGTAACAAGTGGGATATTAACAGATGGGCCCCCCTGTTCTCTGCTGGCTTCCTCCCATGTCACAGTGAGGGTATTGGGAAGGTGAAGGAGAGATAAGGCAGAGCCTTTAAGACCTTGTGAAGCTCATGGTTAGTGAGGGACTCCTTCCTCTTCCCTTTAAGTGTGTGTTATACTTCAGTGTGAGTGGTGGTGCATGCATGTATAATAGTCCTCCTTTCCTAATGAGGCAGGTGTCTGTGTGGGTTGACATTTGTGTCAGTAGGTTTCCATAAAGTATCCTCTTGCCCATGCACCTCACAGGAGTCCCACCTGTGGACACCACACAGCTGCTGGAATCACAGACCTGAAGGAACTATGTTCCTGTTTCCTGAATTAATTAGCTTGCCACTTCATTCTTATTTCTCAACCTACAAGCAAGGACTTCCTGATTAAAATAGAAAGCCCTCAATAAACAGTCCAACTATGAGACAAAATCATACAGGGTATTACTAGAAGAATTCATATCTTTAAAATTAAATTGCCTACATAGAATTGTCATGGAAGCTACTGTCAAGCCAGAGGCAGGGCTGATAGATTCAGGCAGTCAGTCACAAGACAATGAGCCCCTTTTAGAGCCAGACAGTTTATTACTTACATGGACAGCGAAAGTAAGGCTAGCCAGAGATGTCAGCTGTCTGTGTCCCTTTCATAAGGTGACACTCAAACAAAGGGGTTCAATTGACTGCAACAAGAATGACAGGACACCCTGTTGCTGAGTAGAGAACACCATGATGTCTTTGAGCAGTTTATGGCCTGTATATCAGCCCCGCAGGGTGAGGGAGAAAGTCTCGTGTCCCTTCATCCTTGAGAGGCGGCAAGCAGAAACGTTACCAGGACAGCGTCCCTGAGAGAGAAGCTGTGAGAACAGCTCTTCACTAACCTTCTGACTGTTCTGTCCAGGGCGGATTAGAGTGTCCTGCCAAAGTTAAGGGTAGCTGCACCTAAACCTTGCTTACGTGTCCCGGTGGACACATGAAAGTACCTGGGAACTGAAGCCATCCTCCTAAACCTCCCTAAAAACAAAACAATACAAAACAAAACAAAAACTCCTGGACTAATCATTGAAATTGGAAGGTTGTGGGATACAAAATTAAATCACAAAAAATTATGTTTCTATACACTAGCATTAACAATGGGAGGTCGACATTTATAAACCTGTACCATTTACTCCCCCCTTGAAATGTTTAAAAATGAGTCTAATAGACATGTACGTGATGTGCACGATGAGACTACAAATAACAAGTGCAAGAAATCAAAAAGGAATTGAATACATGAGGAGATATTTATATCATGATATGGAAGATGCAGTATAAATATAGTCAAGATATTAATTTTTCTTGAATCAATGTAAAGATTTAACACAATAGCAATCAAGATCCCAGGAGAAAATTCTGGAAATACAGGCAAGCTAACTTTAAATATTTTTTTTGTGTTTTTTTAACTTTTTATTTATTGGTTTTAGTGAGAGAGGAAGGGGGGAGAGAGAGACAGGAACATTAATCTGTTCCTATATGAGCCCTGACCAGGGATTGAAGCAGCACCCTCTGTGCTTCAGGATGATGCTCTAACCAACTGAGCTATTAGGCCAGAGCTAAATATATATATATAGCAAAGCAACTACAATACCCAAAACAATTTTGGAAAGAAAAAAATGTTGAAGGACTTGCTACCTAATTTTTAAGAATTACAATAAAGCCACAGTAATGAAGACAGTGTACCATTGGCAAATGAACGGACATAGATCAGGAGAACAATACAGGCTAGAAAGAGACCCACACAAATATGGTCATCTGGTTTTGGACAATGATGCAAAAGCAATTCAATGGGGGAAGTAGTAGATTCAGAATTAAGTATCTCCCAAGGGGAAAAAGAGCCTACAACTAAACCTCACATTTTATATAAAATTTAACTCAAAATGGATCTAAATGTAAAATCTAAAACTGTAAGTCTTCTAGAAGGAAGCAATGGATAAAATTTTAGTGGCCTGGTGACAAGACATCAGAAATACAATCCTTAATGAAAAACATTGATAAATTGCATTTTGTCAAAATTTAAAACTTTTGGGGAAAATATTTGCACATCACATACCTTATATAAAACTTGTATCATGAGTGTGCAAGTATATGAAAAGTAGATAATCAGGATGTGCAAGAACACGAGAAGCTTCTGAAAATATACAGTAAGAAAACAAAGAATGAGAACAGACGGTAAAGCACTTTACAAAGAGGATGTACAGACAGCAAACACATGAAATCATGTTCAAAATCATTAGCCTTTAGCCTGGCCTGTGGTGGCACAGTGGATAAAGCGTCGACCTGGAAATGCTGAGTTCGCCGGTTCAAAACCCTGGGCTTGCCTGGTCAAGGCACATATGGGAGTTGATGCTTCCAGCTCCTCCCCCCCTTCTCTCTCTCTGTCTCTTCTCTCTCTGTCTCTCCCTCTCCTCTCTAAAAAAAAATGAATAAAAAAAAATCATTAGCCTTTAGTTACCTGCAAACTAAGACCACAAGTGTTGGAGGAAAGCCAAACCACTGAATGATTTTCTCTTCCCATCCTGAGGAAGTGAAGTCGAGGCCAAGCACCCATGACTGAAAGCAGGGACGTCCAGGGAAGGCCCAAGGGCGTGGGTGTTTAGCCTAACTGGAGCTTTCTGCAGGTCAGGAATCAGACAGCAGATGATGTTATGTCTCAGAAAGGACAAAAGAAATCTAATCAGTTTTGCAAAACTAAATAATAAAATTGTACATTATATTCTTTCTGCTTGTTAGTTTCTTACACAAGATAACATAATTCTGCCTAATAAATTGGATAACTGACCTCAAGGCACCTCAATCCTGGAGAGATTGGGGTCCTCCACTTGCAGTATTGCTGTTGCTGCCTCATTCCTTTGTGGCTCCTCTTCATGAGACCCTGAACATTAACAACACACAAGGAAATACTACCTCACATCTATTAGAATGGTTAAAATTAGCAAAATATGGACAATACTAAATGTTGACAAAGATGCTGAGAAACTGGAGCTGTCATACACTACTGGTGAAAATGCAAAATGTGTCCTGGAAAACAGTTTGGCAGTCTCTTATAAAATTAAAGATTCATTTACCATATGACTCAGCACTCACACTTTTGGGCATTTATCCCAGAAAAACAAAACCTTATGGTTCACATAAAAACTATATGAATGTTTATAGCTGTTTTATTTGTAATAGCCCTAAACATGAAACAACCCAAATGTCCATAAACAAGTGAGTTGATAGACAAGGGAAAAGAATATACAATAAAGTAAATACAGTTTCTTTAATAAATGGTATTGGAGTCTGACCTGTGGTGGTGCAGTGGATAAGGCATTGACCTGGAATGCTGAAGTCACTGGTTTGAATCCCTGGGCTTGCCTGGTCAAGGCACCTATGGGAGTTTATGCTTCCTGCTCCCCCCTTCTCTCTCTCTCTCTTTCTCTTCTCTCTCTAAAAATGAATTAATAAAAAAAATCTAAAAATATGTTTAATAAATGATGTTGGAAAAATTGGACAGTTACATGAAAAAAAAAAAAAAAAAAAAGGAACTATACCACTAACTTACACCATTCACAAAAAATAAACTCAAAATGGATAAAACACCTAAATGTGAGTTGCAAAACCATAATATTCCTAGAAGAAAATATTGGAAATAGACTCTCAGACATCTCTCATAGAAATAGTTCTGCCAATTTATCTCCTCAGGTAAGTGTAATAAAAGACAAAATAAAGAAATGGGACTACATCAAACTAAAAGCCTTTTGCATGACAAAAGACACCATTAACAAAATAAAAAGACAACCCACTGTATGCAAGAACATATTCACCAAGATGTCTGATAAGTGATTAATAACCAAAATTTATAAGGAACTTATAAAACTTAACACCAGGGAGACAAACAATCCAATTAAAATATGGGCAAAGGACCTAAAATAGACACTTCTCCAAAGAAGACATAGAGATGGCCTATAGGCAGATGGAAATATGCTCAATGTCACTAACCATTAGAGAAATGCAAATTAAAACCACAATGAGATATCACCTCACACCTGCCAGAATGGATTTCATTAACAAATTAATAAACAACAAGTGCTGGTCAAGTGTGGAAAAAGGGAACCCTCCTGCACTGCTGGTGGGAACGCAGACTTGCGGAGCCACTGTGGAAAAGAGTATGGAGATTCCTCAAAACATTAAAAATGAAACTGCCTTATTACCCACCTATCCCTCTTCTAGGAATATATTCTAAGAATCCAAAAATACTAATTCAAAAGAAGATATGCACTGCCATGTTTATCACAGCATTATTTATAATAGTGAAGATCTGAAAACAACCCAAGTGTCCCTCAGTGGACGAGTGGGTAAAAAAAAGCAGTGGTACATATATATACACAATGGAATACTACATGTTCATGAAAAAGAAGGAGATCTTACCTTTTGCAATAGCATGGATAGACCTGGAGATTATTATGCTAAGTGAAATAACTCAGCTAGAGATGACAAATACCATATGATCTCAGTTATATGTGGAATCTGATGAACACAATAAACTGAGGAACAAAATATAAAGAGAAGCAGGGTCACAGGGAACAGATGGACAGCTGTCAGAGGGAAAGAGGAAGAGGGAATGGGATCAGATAAGGTGAAGGGATTAGCCTGAAACCACTTATACATAACACATATATACAGACAACAAGATAGCAATAGACAGAGAAAGGGGGAGCAAAGGTAGGTGGAGGCTAGCATGGAGGGAGAAATAGGGCCGGGAAGAGATGTTCATGGGCAAGGGAGCCCGATGAGGGCTGTACATGGTGTTATACTGAGTGGGACATTTGAAACCCTGTCAACACAATAAAATAAAGGAAAAAAAGTGTTGAAATGTACAAGCATATGAAAATTTGAGGTTTGTCAGGAGTTCCAGCTGGAGGATGGTGCATCTTATGGCAGCTATTCCTCTGACTGGATTGTGTCTTGTGCTTGTTTGAAACTGGTGAGCATTATGTCTCATCTTTCTTACACCTCCCCAAGGGGCTACCCCTGCATGGATCCCACTGGTGCATCTGTTGGTACCTGTAAGGTATTTTCACCATTGAAGAGGAAGGAAAGGCATATTTACCAAGTGTGGATAAGCCAAAGCTTTATGTAGTACAGCGCTTCTCGTACGAGGTTCTCTGGTTTGTGAGACGGGCCAGAGAAGTCGCACTGCCTCCCCTGTTTGGGGGTAATTTATAGTGTCGTTAGGGTGGTCGAGTTGATATGACATGGTGAAATTTCATTGGCTGACAGACAGTTGTTCTTTTTCAAAGGACTCCTGGGAAGTTTCTTTTGGCATGCATGGGTGTGGGGGGTTCCAGCCAATGTTCCCGGGCCTGGTTCCCCACGTGACCTTCCCCCATTGCTAACTGACCTCACATTCCGACCTTTTATGTTAGATAGGGGTGCCACTATTCATCTGGCTACTTCCTGCTGGTTAGGGGCATCATGGGAAAGGGAGGTCAGAAGGTGGTGGCTCTGAGGGGAGTCACGTATATGGGTGTAGGAGCATCTGGTTGACTGTGACTCGAGAAACTTTGTGGATGCGGTCCCATAAGAATTTTAAAAAGAGGAGCAAATATGAGTAATATGCTGATAATTAGAAGAGGATTTAGGATAGGGGCAGCCCAGGTGAGGATGGGTGGCTGCCACCAGGAGTTAAGCAGGTTGTAGGAAGAGAGATCCTTGTGCAGTTTCTCTTGTAGATGGTTGAGGGCATTGATGTATTCTTCCATCATGCCAGTTTCATTGAAGAGCATTGCTCCCTGCTTTAACTCACTCTGGTGGCAGGTTCCTGGTGGGAGGGACAGGAGCAATAAGAGGATCTGCTGGGCCCAACCTTTTGGTGAGCTGGAGACAGGTAGGGCAGAGTGGTTCCGATGCCAGCAGTCCTGTATAGGGGCAAGTTTGAGGCGAGAGACATGGTACCAAGGCGTTTGCCCTAGGAGCTTGGCTGTAGTAGGAGTAGTCAATATTACTGAATGGGGTCCCGTCCACCCCCATAATCGAGACTTTTGAGGGAACTAGAGGTCCAGAGTGTGACAGCAAAACAGAGAAGGTAGCCCTGTGTCTACAAGAAATGAGATGGACTTACTTGCTATCTGCAGTATTACCTGGGGCTCGGTGAGGGTGATGAGGGTCTTCAAGTCCGGGCCGCATCAGTCGTCCACGAGGCTTAGGAGTTCAAGCGATGGGCCTGCCTGGCTGGCTTGGCCTCCCATTTAGGTGGCTTGTCCTCCACGTACAGGTGCGAGGAAAAGCCTGTTGCCCAAAAGGGGCAATTGCTCTTCCAGTGATTGGGCTGCTTGCAGTCAGGGTGGGGTTTAGTGGGCGGCCATGGGCAGGGGCACTGCCAGGACCAGTGACCCTCCTTGCCACACTTAAAGCAAGATCCTGGTGGCGTTCCTCTTTGCGGCCCAGACTTGAGTTGGGGACCCCCTGTGCCTTGTCCCTGTTGCTCTGCTGGCCTCAGGGCTGCCATAAGAGCCTGGGTTTAGAGAGTTACCTTTTGCTGCATGTGGGCTGGTGAGCAGCCTTGACCTTTTCCTCCCAACCATTAAAAACTTTACATGCCGTGTTCATCAGGTCTCAGATAGGGGTTTAGGGGCTGAGAATAAGAGGAGGGGGGCTCCTGGGGAGCCTGGCACCCAGATTTAGCCAGAAACACTGGAGCCAGAGGCAGGACAGGGCCAGACCTTCCTGCAAGAAGACTGGGGCTGGGCCATGGGCTCAGGAATGCTGCAAACCCATGTGAGGGCCAATGGCTGGTGGAGGAGGGGCTTAAGAACACAGTGGAGAAGGGAAGGGCTCCTGGCCGGCAGGGGAGGGGGCTTCCTGGAGGGAAGAGACCTGAGCAAAAGAGGTCCACAGAGGGACTAGAGAGGGGTCCCGAGAGAGGGGTGCCCCTGGGGGTCTGGTAGAGAGTTGGGGGTCGGTGAAGGAGGAAAGATCAGGAGTGGAGGGTTTAGCTGAGGTTTCTCTGGCCAAAAAGGGCCTGTGCCATAGAACAGGCAGCACAGAGATTAGGATGAAAGCGCAAATACTAGAAGTCCTGAATGTAATGGATTTCCAACCATTTCCCAGTTTTTTTGATGATAGTTAAATTGGTGAGGATGTTAAAATTGAAAGTCCCTTCAGAAGGCCACCTGGTTTGATTATTCAGTGGGTATAGTGGCCTGGCCACATTGGAGAAAAAGATCAGTTTCTTCTTCTTTAGGGAGGGAGAGATTCTGGATAAGGCACTCCAGGAGTGTTTCTGAGTCAGGTTTAGATTCCTGTGCCCCCCATGGCTGCCCTCAGCTGTCAGAGTGATCAGAGATGAGAATTGGTGTCCCACAACTCAAGCTTTCATCACCAGACCATTAGGTAGAGTGGGAGTGACCAGGACGTCTCCATGGACACACACACACTCAGAACGAATAAGAGGTCCCTGACTCAGCTGCGATTATGGACAGGGAGTCTCGGCAGAAAGAACTGAGGGGAGGCTGGAGGCAGGGGACTTACTGCACCATGTGCCGAAGTGGGTGGAAAGTTGGAGATCCTGGTTCTTCCTCAGAAGGGAAGGGGAGAGGAGCGGTCCTTGCAGACTTCAAACTCCTCCCAGGTTTCGGCACTAAATGTAAGGTATTTTCCCCACCAAGGAAGAAGAAAGGGCGTATTTACCAACTGTGGATAACCAAAAGCTTTATTTAGTACAGCGCTTCTTGTACGAGGTTCTATGGTCCAGGAGACAGGGGCCAGAGAAGTCGTGCTGCCTCCCCTGTTTGGGGGTAATTTATAGCGTCATTAGGGTGGTCGGGTTGATGTGATGTGGTGAAATTTCATTGACAGACAGTCAATGAACTGATAGAAGAACTGACAGACAGTCATTCTTTTAAAAAATTTTTTTTATTTTTCTGAAGTTGGAAACGGGGAGGCTGTCAGACAGACTCCCGCATGTACCCGACCGGGATCCAACTGGCATGCCCACCAGGGAGCGATGCTCTGCCCATCTGGGGCGTTGCTCTGTTGCAACCAGAGCCATTCTAGCGCCTGAGGCAGAGGCCACAGAGCCATCCTCAGTGCCAGGGCCAACCTTGCTCCAGTGGAGCCCTGGCTGCGGGAGGGGAAGAGAGAGACAGAGAGGAAGGAGAGGGGGAGGAGTGGAGAAGCAGATGGGTGCTTCTCCTGTGTGCCCTGGCTGGGAATTGAACCCGGGACTCCTGCACGCCAGGCCGACACTCCACCACTGAGCCAACTGGCCAGAGTTTGACAGTCGTTCTTTTTCAAAGGGCTCCTGGGAAGTTTCTTTTGGTGTGCATAAGTGTGGGCAGTTACAGCCAAAGTTCCCAGGCCTGGTTCCCCACGTGACCTTCCCCCATTGCCAACCGACCTCACAGAGCTTGGTGACACTAATTAGTCAGATCCAATTTAGAGAACATCGTTATTAACTGAAATGCATTTCATTTGTATTAATTTTTATGACTGTGTTCCAGGAAAGTGAATCAACAGAGAACAGACACTCAGATAACTGTATAAGAGGATGTAAAGCCAGTAGCCATGGCCACCATCACAGCCGCCTGGCCCATGCAGGTTCGCATTTGATTTGGACAGTTGGTAATTGTAAAGCCAGAGGCCAGGGCCACCATCAGAGCAGCCCGGCCCATGCAGGTTCGCATTGGATTCGGAGAGTCGGTAAAGAAACAACAGAGCCACAAACTGGTGGGCCATAGTCTTTAATTCTAGCTTGCACCCGGCGGGCAAGTAAAAACACACACTGGGCTCCAAAACCCACTCACATTCAGTGCTCACAAAGCCACTGACTTATCCGAGTTTCCTAGAATCAAAGGTTTCTAGCTCACCAGACTTATTCACCTCAGTTCCCCATCTCCTTCCTTCTCCAGCATCAAACTGCACAAACTGGCCTCTCACTCAACACTCCGCCATCTTGGCTGCTTCTCCTGGCCTACTCCATGTGGCCTCTCTCTGCTCTCTGCTCTGCTCTCTCATGCTAGTCATCCCAGGAACCAAGAGAGCAAACTCTCGTTCTGCCCCCATTTTATAGTGTAGATTCAAAACCTTTAATCCAATATACAAAATAGGGAAGTCTCTAATACAAAGTCACTTCTCTGAGGCATGATTGGATTGTACCGCTCCACATCAAAAAGGGTGGGAAAGGCTTAATCCCAAAACCAAGCCCCAGGCTACAATGATCCTGCCTGCCCCCCAACACACATTAATATCACCTGGGCAACGGCCTCCACATGGGCAGCGTTATCTTTTACAAAGTGAGCATAATACATTTTATCTGCCCAACAGTAATGAGACAACGGAGCCAAGAACTGGTGGACCATCATCTTTATCCTAGCTTGCACCCAGTGGGCAAGTAAAAACACACACTGGGCTCCAAAATCCACTCATTCAGTGCTCACAAAGCTACTGACTCATTCGAGTTTTCCTAGCATCAAAAGTATGTATCTCACCAGTCTCATTCACCTCTGTTCCCCATCTCCTTCTCTTTGCACAAATACTGCACAAACTGGCTTCTCCCTCAGCATTCCACCATCTTGGCTGCTTCTCTTCTCCATGTGGCCTTTTTCTGCTTTCCTTTCTCTGCTCTCTCCTCTAATGCTAATCTCAGAACCAAGAGAGAGAGCAAGCTCTGGTCTATCCCACTTTATAATGTAGAAATCAAAACCTTTAATCCAATATACAGATAAGGAAGTTTCTGATACAAAGTCACTTATCTGAGGCATAATGGGATTCCTCATGAGAGTGTACCACCCCACATCATGCAATCAGTCAAGGGTGTGGGGAAAAGCTTAGTCTTAAAACTAAGCCTTAGGCTATAAGGATCCTGCCTGCTTACAACCTGTCCCTCACATCCAATGCAAACTATAAGCAAGCAAACATATATATCATATTTACAAACTTATTTGACCAACAGAGGAAAAGAGAATTTTTATTAAAAAAAGCCAGAGGAGCATGTGGGGCTAGTGCCTCCAAAGACACATGCTCTGCAAAATTAGATTTCTTACATCTTATATAACCTTTTCAACCTTTTTTTTTCCATGGCACAAACACACACTAATTACTAAGGTCAGTGCCCCTGACTAAATACAACCATTTTTATTTCATGGCACAAATAAATTAGTTACTAAAGAAGAAGAGGTCAGGGCCCCTTTTTCTTTAGTAATTAGTTTATGAGTGTGTGAGAAACAAAGGTTGAAAATCACTGCTACAGAACACAAGTTCACATACATGAATCTTGTGATTCCTTTGTCTTAAGCAGGGGTCCCCAAACTTTTTACACAGGGGGCCAGTTCACTGTCCCTCAGACCATTGGAGGGCCGGACTATAAAAAAAACTATGAACAAATCCCTATGCACACAGCACATATCTTATTTTAAAGGAAAAAAAAAACCAAAACGGGAACAAATACAATATTTAAAATAAAGAACAAGTAAATTTAAATAAACAAACTGACCAGTATTTCAATGGGGACTATGGGCCTGCTTTTGGCTAATGAGATGGTCAATGTCCGGTTCCATATTTGTCACTGCTAGCCATAACAAGTGATATGACGCACTTCCGGAGCTGTGACGCATGGGTCCCGCGTCACTGGAAGTAGTACTGTACGTGAGCAATGCTGCGCTTTGCTCCTCTCACAGGACCTCTCACGTGAGTGACATCCTGTGCTCCTCCTACTGACCACCAATGAAAGAGGTGCCCCTTCCGGAAGTGTGGTGGGGGCCAGATAAATGGCCTCAGGGGGCCTTAGTTTGGAGACCCCTGGTCTAGAGATACACACATCAATCACATAATTTCAGGATGGGAGGGGGTTTGGGTGATATCAGAGGATAAGTGTTTGTAAATTGCCCATTAAGGTCTCAGCAACTGAAAGAAAGGGGAGAGGAAGGGGCTTCTCAGATCTCCCTCCCCCCCCTGCATTTCTTACTTGTTTATCTTCTTCCTCACAGGTGTGGGGAAGGGGGGTAGGTTCAGATATCTCCTTCCTCAAAACTTTCTAGTATGAAAACCTCTCCATTTGCAATATAATAGCCTTTCCTAAGCAGGAATGCGATGGGTCATCTTGAGCTGGTGTTGCCTAGTTCTCATTGTAAATCACAAACAAGTATAAAAATCATATTTACAAAATCTCTCTGAACGCTTGGCCTAAATCATAAAATGCCCTTGAAGCCTCTTAGTTGGGGGGGGGGGGGTGTTTCTTATCTCACTCTGCATGTTTTTTGTTTGTTTGTTTTTCCTTTTCTTTTTAAGGTGGCAATCTGTATTAGTTTCCTCTGGCTGCTGTGGCTTATTTCCACCAGCTCACTTCCTTAGAACAACACACACTAACTATCTCACAGTCCTGCAGGCAGAAGTCTTGGGATCACTTTCACCAGACTGAAGTCCAGGTGTCCGTAGGGCCAGTTCCTTCTGGAGGCTCTGGGGAAGAATTTGTGTCCTTGGCTCCCCCAGCTTCTACACTGCATTCCTTGATTTCCTCCATCTTCAAAGCAGCAGCTTAGTATCTTCATGATAGATACATGAATTTACCAGAACTTCCAACTGCCCTTTTGTTGTCCCACCTGGCTACCTGACCTCACCCTTACTTACTGGATAATCGCCCTTGAGGCAGAAGAGTTCCAGAAAGCTGATCAACCACTTCAAGAAGGAGTGTTCCAGGAAGCCAAACCCATAAAACCATAAAAGGGAACATATCAGAATTTATGACTCAGTACCCCCTCAGGTTCTCCCAAGTCCTATAAAATTTGACCCCCTAGTCTGTACTGGTGTCCTCCCTGAAGAAGTGCCCGGCAGTGTTCCTTTCTTCCTTTCAATAAAGCCTGTTACTCTGGACTTTTTGGACTCCCATGGATTCCAACACTTCAGATCTCTCTCTCCATATTTGTAAAAGGAAAAGGTAATGCGTTTCTGCTATCACACCATGTTGTTCTTACTTTAGGTGCCTATAGTCAATATGTTGTTAAATGTTGACATCTGAGTATAGTAACTATTTTCAACTCTTTATATCAAATGGCAACCCTTGATGGACTGTTAGACTTCTAAAGAGTGTTTTTGGTGATATTTGAGCACAATCACTTGAGATCGTTAAATGAGGTACAAATGAATCATTATTTTTTCCCAATTAAAATAGTAGAATCCAATTTTCTATGTTCTAAAACATGTATCCAACATGTCTCCAGAATGGACTCAATTTGGATCATGAGGAATATGCCTGAATCCCCAGTGTCCATGGTGTCTATGAATGTGTTACTTTACTCGATACTTATATGTCCCAGCATGGGGAGTGGTGTGATCTCATTGTATCTGAAGAAGACAATAAAGCACTGAGAGTTTAAGTCATGTGACAAAGTCCCACAGCTTGTAAGTGGTGGAGTCAGATCCCTGAAGTCATGAGAGGGTGTGGGAGACTCCAAGCTGGCAAAGCCCTCACAGTTTAAGGCTTAAACTAAAGGCTAAGCTCTTTCCCTACACCTCCATATTGGCTGTGAAGCTGAGTATTTATACTCGTCCCATCCCCCCACCCCCACCTCACTTGTTTGATTAAGTTGCTAGAGGCAATTTAAGGTTTTATATATACATATACATACATACATACATATATATATATATATTGATTTTCAGAGAGAGAGAGAGAGAGAGAGAGAGAGAGAGAAGGGGGAGGAGCAGGAAGCATCAACTCCCATATGTGCCTTGACCAGGCAAGCCCAAGGTTTCGAACCAGCAACCTCAGTGTTCCAGGTGGACGCTTTATCCCTCTGCGCCACCACAGGTTAGGCTGCTAGAGGCAATTTACATGCCCTTCCTCTCACCTTTTGTTTGTTCTGATGTTGGTTGATTTCAGTTATGTAGGGTAGAGGGTTTTCTGCACTTGGGACAATTCTTGGGTTGCCTTGGAGATGTGTGATTTTGTATGGAGACTTCCTTATTTGCATATGGCTCTGCACTATATAATAAAGCAGATGGGGGTGGGGAGGCTTTGCTCTGCTCTCGCAAGTTACCTGTGTTGCAAAGAGACCTCCTGATCCCATCTTTTTTCTCTCTGAGTTTATTTCTTCATTTCGCACCATTCTCACTCAGGATCTGGACAATTACTAGCCAGGCTGGTCCGTGGCAAGAGGGAATTACTCAAAACTATAAACCTGACCAGGTAGTGGTGCAGTGGATAAAGTGTTGGACTGGGATGCGGAGGACCCAGGTTTGAGACCCCAAGGTCGCCAGCTTTGAGCGCGGGCTCATCTGGTTTGAGCAAGGCTCACCAGCTTGAGCCCAAGGTCACTGGCTCGAGCAAGGGGTCACTCGGTCTGCTGTAGCCCCCTGGTCAAGGCACATATGAGAAATCAATCAATGGACAACTAAGGAACCGCAGCGAAGAATTGATGTTTCTTATCTCTCTCCCTTCCTGTCTGTCTGTCCCTATCTGTCCCTTTCTCTGACTCTGCAAAACAACAACAACAAAACAACAACAACAACAAAACTACGGAGGCACCACAGCTAGAAACTGGTAACAGGATAGGGCTCAGGAGTGCAAGTGGGGATGGAGGTTGAAGAGGGCAGGGAGACTTTTATTTAAAAAATGTGCTGGAAGTTATACCCTATATATGCATGTCTTTGAAATTTTTTGTTTTATTTTATATTTTGAAAGAGGCAGGAAGAGAGAGAAAGACTGTAACATCAAGGTGATCCTTTATGTCCTCTGACCAGAGACTTCCAATTGGCAACCTTTGCACTCCGGGACGAGGCTCCAACCAACAGAGCTATCCAGCCAAGGCTTAATTTTTCTTGATTTTTACAAAGACAGAGAAAGGAAGGGAGAGAGAGGGGAGGGTGAAGGAAGCATTTGTTGTTCTACTCAGTTCTGTACTCTTTTTGGTTGCTTCCAGTGAATGCCCTGACTGAGGATCGACCAGCACCCTTTGGGACAAAGCTTTTAACTGACTGAGCTAATGGGCCAGGGCCTGTCTTTGAAATTTTAAAAAGAATCAAGGTTGGTCAAATGAGGGAAGTCACCACCCGGCATTATAGGCACTATGACAGAAATCAGCAGGAGAGCTGTGGGGACAGATAGAATGATACTTATTCTGTATCACGGTGAGAGTGGCAGCAGGATGGAAGGTGGGCAGAGGAGCTGCCTGAGCTGAGTGCTGACGCAGGAAGGTTTCAGGTGAAGGGGGAGGGGGCTGCAGGCAGAGCTGTGCAGGAGCGGGGCTGGGGAGCCCGTGTGGGGACGTGCAGGAGAGACAGTGCTGGGCTGGGGGATGGAGGCCAATGCTGCTGCAGGGGGTGCAGAGTGGGGAGCAGGGCAGGTCCTGTGACCTTGCTGGATAGGCTGGGAAGCTGGGGTTTCATCCTGGAGGCAGTGGAGAGTCACCCAACAATATTGAGCCATAAAATTCCAAACCAGGTCACATTCTTGTGACACTGAAGTATTTGCCCTCACACTCAGGACTGTCACAGTCATCACTGCAGCAAGGCAGTCACCTCCCTGGATCACAAATATGTCCTCTATTTTCTCAATTACTTACTGTTTCTGTATTTGTCAGTGTTGGTAACAGTTTCCACTGGTCCTTTGCATTTTAGCATTTTAGCGTGTCTTCAGTGAAGCACTGTTTTCTCTTCCAGATTATTTTCAAAGATGTTTGTACAGTGAATAATAGCATTGGAAGATCAAGAGAATGTCTCCAACCAGAGCACAGAATAGATTTGTTTAGTGTCCTATGCAATAATGACAAGATCTTCCTTGAGGACAAGACCAGGCAGGGCTATTGCCCATTATGAAAAACTCAGATGTCCTAACTTTGGGGTTTATCTCCTCTGATAAAATCCAATGTGTGTGCTGGTATCCGTCCTGTGGGAAGCAGGGCTCCAGGGACAGGTGCAAATGTTGACACTCTGGTTACTCTGTTGCTGACAGTAGGAACCTGTCCTTTGTCTCTGAACCACAAGCCCTGTGTCCTCTGAGAGAAGCCATAAAACTATGGCAGGGTACAGTGGTTTAATATCTCAGTCCCTTCAGTTACTTACTGTTTAAGTATATCTTCATTTATTCCCTGCCTTTATTTGTTCCTTGTTTCCCAAAGGACTTTTGCATGCACCACATGGCTCTTCTTGCCACAGTGAGAGAAAGACAAACTGACATGTTAGTGATTTTGCTTTACTTAAAAAATTTATACAGTGTGTCCGTAAAGTCATGGTGCACTTTTGACCGGTCACAGGAAAGCAACAAAAGACAATAGAAATGTGAAATCTGCACCAAATAAAAGGAAAACCCTCCCAGTTTCTGTAGGATGATGTGGCAGCATGTGCAGATGATGACGTAACACCGTGTATACAGTGGAGCAGCCCATG
This sequence comes from Saccopteryx leptura, assembly GCF_036850995.1. Lineage (NCBI taxonomy): Eukaryota > Metazoa > Chordata > Mammalia > Chiroptera > Emballonuridae > Saccopteryx > Saccopteryx leptura. The sequence continues at coordinate 57,882 of NW_027095735.1, forward strand.
GCCATGCCAGTCGAGATGTGGATGGTACAGAGGAAAGTTCAGTGTGTTCTGTGGTTCGCTAAATTCGAATCCGTGACCAAAGTGGAACGTGAATATTGGCGTGTTTATAATAAAGCGCCACCACATAGGAATAACATTACTCGGTGAGATAAGCAGTTGATGGAAACCGGCAGTTTGGTGGAGAAACCCCGTTCTGGTAGGCCATCAGTCAGTGACGAGTCTGTAGAGGCTATACGGGATAGTTACCTAAGGAGCCCTAAAAACCTGTGCGTGAGCCCACATCGAACTGCACTGAATAGTATGAAACTGGGAGAGTTTTTCTTTTATTTGGTGCAGATTTCACATTTCTATTGTCTTTTGTTGCTTTCCTGTGACCGGTCAAAAGTGCACCATGACTTTACAGACACAGTGTATTGAGTACTTTTTAAAATCCTTGTTATTGAATTTATTTGGGTGACACTGGTTAACAAGATTATACAGGTCTCAGGTGCCCAATTGTAAACCACACCATCCATACACTTGTGTGTTCACCACCTCAAGTCAAGTCTTCACCCTTCACCATTTATCCCCCTATAACCTCCTTCTCCCTCACCCCAGTACCTTTTATTGAGATGTAATTTGTGCACTCAGAAGTTTACCACTTTAAAATATATGAATCAATGATGTTTTAGCCGACTACATTTTAAAATCCTAAAGGACATAATCAAACTCTTTAGGACTGTGGTCTGGATGGAGGCAATACTGCTCAGTGATTGGAAGAGGCCCAGGTGATGCTTGTACACACTGGGTTTCATTACAGGGAAGAACCACAGAGCTGGGAAATCTGAAGCTTCATTTTAATTTTATTGCCTCAGTCACTGAGAGACTCTTTGAATTTTCCTCTGAAGGCATCTTGCCTAGACTTAACACTAGAACTTTCTACAGTGACAGACATGCTCTATATCCACACTGTTCAATGTGGTAGCCACCAGCCACATGTGGCTATTGTGGATAAAAAAGGGGTGATGTAATAAATCATAAATTTCTAACTGAGCAGGTCATAGTGAGCAGTACCATCCCAGGCCTATGAGTTCTTTAGAGAAAGGTTTCTAAGCCAACCCTGTTCATTGTTCTTGTGCATCTGGGTTAACATATCCTTGAGATGCAGGAAGTAATTACTGAGTCATCCAGTCTCTGCTTTGCATTCTTTTTAAAAATTTATTTATTTATTTATTTTTAGAGAGAGAGAGAGAGAGAAATAGAGAGTGAAAGTGGGGGAGAAGAGCAGGAAGCATCAACTCCCATATGTGTCCTGGCCAGGCAAATACAGAGTTTTGAACTGGAGACCAGCAACCTTCAGAATTCGAGGTCGACACTTTATCCACTGCACCACCACAGGCCAGACTCTGCTTTGCAATCTACCACCTCCATGCAATCCTTCTTACATTCACTCGCTAATATCTGAAACTGCAAAAAACGGTACTTCTCCAGAGGACTTGAAATCTTGCTTCCCAGCATAAGTTGTCACTTTGGCTCAAATAAACTCTTATAAATTTTTCTAAAAAAAAGTTTTTTACAGGTTTAGACATTTCTCACATCGACACTAGGGAACACTTGAAATGTGGTTTGTAGAACTGAGACACTGAACTTTTAATTTTGTTTAAATTTAATTAACTTAAATAGCAATGTGTGTCCAGTGGCTACCATATTGGGCACCATGCTTCTAAAAAGAGACAGTGCTGCTGCTTCTGGAGAGGCCCTCAGATTCCTGACCGGGACCCAAGGCTCTCCAAGTCCCCTCACCTTGTTAGAAGTGGAACTAAGCAAGACTTATGGAGACAAAATACCTCGGCAAGGCAACTTTAATAACTTCTACAGAAGGGCTTGCTGCCAGCAGTGAAAGTCGGCCAGCAAGTGCTTGGGCAGGGGGTTTGGGTTCTGTTTTTATCCCTAATGTGGGCCCTAGGCTGGGTCTTGCCTCATTGGCTGGGGTGGTGACCAAACAACCTTACTCTTTCCCGATTGGCTAATTTAAATGGCTGCATGAAGAGGGAGGGAGAGATGGGGATATCATTAACCCCCGAATGAGGGGGTTAGAGAATGGTCGGAAAAAAACTGGATGACCAGATAAAGGGGGTTGGGGGAATGGTAAACAGTTGTTTTCCCTTCAACCTGAAAAACATTATGGAGCTACAGCCATAGTCACCAAGTCCTGCGAGAGCTCTGGGTTCCAGGACTCACTGTTGGTTCTGACCACTCTGGCTCTTTCCAGGTTTATTGTTTCCAAGCTGCGGCTAAACTTGTCCCAGGTAATTCAAGCATGACGTGCACTTGGCTCAGACCCCACAACCTCAAAAGGGCTCACTGGTTTCCTTTGCTTAAGAGGTGCCTTCTACCATCACAGAGAGAGCTGACCAATGGGCCAGGTCCATCCTACAACTGGGCACTTGTCCCAGCACCATCCAACTCCCCCCTGCAGGGCACCATCAAGCCAGAATTTTGTAAGCCCTTTAAACAACCCCAAACTTTACAGGTTATTTCTGTACTAATCACATCAATTTTAAAATGTGCGTAGTTAAAATAAATAAAAATTTTGATAACTTATTTGGCCATTCTTCACTTTTCAACATGCAGCATCCTCAGAAAGGAAAAGAGGTGTTGGGTGCAGCTCTCAAGGCAAACAGATTCAGGTTCCTACTCGTGTCTGCGTGAACTAGACCAAATTGCTGTGCACTATGAGCCTATCCCTGGTTGGCAAACTGTGGCTCGCGAGCCACATGCGGCTCTTGGCCCCTTGAGTGTGGCTCTTCCACAAAATACCATGTGCGGGCGCTACCTCGATAAGGAATGGACCTACCTATATAGTTTAAGTTTAAAAAATTTGGCTCTCAAAAGAAATTTCAATCGTTGTACTGTTGATATTTGGCTCTGTTGACTAATGAGACTGCCAACCAAGATCTCCTTCCCTGCACAGTGACTGACCTTCAGACAGCTGAGACTACCTTCTGTTATGGGCTGTTTGGGGCCTTAATTAGTGTGGTTCTGGGCATTGGTCTCAGTCAGAGGGGAGCTCCACTAATGGGGTTGATCCTTGGACAAGCTGACACAAGCCTTCTTCTGTGTAGTCCCTGGGACAGACCTGTCTGATGAGAGGGGATTGTGTGTGATAAAAGTGATAGCGGGGTATGAGTGCTCTGGCAATTTTACTGAACACAGTGGTGTAATTAAACCAGATTATCCTGATGGACATGCAAATACCAGCTGCCACTCAATGGCCCAATGTGCCACCCTGTTACTTCACACTTAACTTCAGGGAATAACCACCCCCAATCTCAGGATCTGATATGATAAATATGTGGAAAGCTTGGTTTCTCCCTCCATTGGGGCACGCTATACTTGCAATATTGGGGTCATCAAAGCTGGTAGAATCTTTGGTGCTCAATCATCTCTGTTAAACACACAGAGAAATGGGAATAAAGATGCAGATGATGGACACATCGTGCCAGAGCCCCAGGGCAAGGGGAGAGGTGCTATTTTAGAATGCTTATCAGATTGTGTTTTCCAAAGGTGAGCACGGTATTACTACACCACATTCCCATCTGTGGCGTGACCCTGCCACTCCCCCGTCAACAGATGGAATCTGACTCCCCTCCCTTTGATCTGGTTCACCCCTAATGACTTATTTCCCCCCAAAATGTGGCGAAGTGGTTCTGTATGACTTCCCAGGCTGGGTTTGAAAGATCACATTGTGCTCATCTTCCTCCCATGGAGCATGCCCCTTGAGATGCTGCCCCTTGAGATGCTCCCACTCAGGCCCTCCCTCCCCCACCAGTTGGCAAGTATCCAAGGCTCACACAGAGACTGTGTCTCAGTGTTCTGGTTGAGTCCTGGCTGCACTGAACATTTGAGTCATCTTATCCCAGGTGCCAGACATCTGCACAGTAAGCCCCCAGAGGATTCCAGCCCCAGCCATGGGGTCACCCAGCTTTTATGCCTTCCCAGCTGAGGCCCAGAGATAACAGAGTAGAGACACACCTCTTCCTCTTTGCCCTGTCCAAACCCCTAACCCACAGAATCCTGGAAAACAGTGAAGTGGTTGTTCTTGCCACTACATTTTTGGTGGTTTCTTATGAATCAACATGTCACTAGAACAGAAACAGGTATGTGGCCATGAGGAGCTGCTACAACAAAGAGACATAAACTGGCTTGGGACTGGGTGGTGGACAGACACTGGAGGATCCTAGAGGAGAAAGTTTGTGAAATCTAGACGGCCATCACATAGATTCTCGGTGCAAGCTGGGAGGATGGGGGAAAGTGTTATGGAATCGGGAATAAAAGTAATTCATTATACACTTGCAGATATTTCCCAACACTGATACTTTTAGGACCATTAAAGTAGTAAATATACCTACTAAACTCATGGATTTTTGGCTAGAGGATTTCTGGACAGAAAATGGTATGTGTTTTATCAGAACAGTGAGATAAGAAACGTCTTGCCACAGAATCAATTAGCTAAATTAAGAAATAAAGCAGTCTTTTAATTAACTGGCTGCATGGACCACATGGAGACCTAAGTCATTCAGATCAATGCAGTGAGGGACACAGTTTGGGGCTGGTTTTTAAATTTTTATTTTTGTTAAATTTTTTAAAAAATATATTCATTTGTTAGAGGAGAGAGAGTGAGAGAGTGAGGGGTGGGGCAGGATCAGGAAGCATCAACTCCCATATGTGCTTTGACCAGACAAATGCAGGGTTTTGAACTGGTGACCTCAGTGTTTCAGGTCGATGCTTTACCCACTGCGCCACCACAGGTCAGGCTGGGGCTGACTTTTAAAGGGAAAATTGCACACTGACTGAGGAATGAGGAAGAGAAGAAGCACAGCAGTAAAACAAAGCAGTGAAACAAGCTTTCTTACAATGTTTATCTATAGCAGGGGTCGGGAACCTTTTTGGCTGAGAGAGCCATGAACGCCACATATTTTAAAATGTAATTCTGTGAGAGCCATACAACGACCAGTGTACGTTACACATTATCCAATAAAATTTTGGTATTGTCCCGGAGGACAGCTGTGATTGGCTCTAGCCACCCGCAACCATGAACATGAGCGGTTGGAAATGAATGGATTGTAATACATGAGAATGTTTTATATTTTTAACATTATTTTTTTATTAAAGATTTGTCTGTGAACCAGATGCAGCCATCAAAAGAGCCACATCTGGCTTGCGAGCCATAGGTTCCTGACCCCTGATCTATAGGGTTAATTCAAGGAGAAACATTCTGAGAACACCTGCTACTTCCCAAAGCTAGCCCAAGGCCACAGTCTAGGAAACTAGCCTCAAGGCCAAGAATAGGGAATCTTTTCAGAAAAAACGAGTTCTGCTAAAAGTCTCTTTGTTTTAGAGAAAGTAAGTTTTGCCAAAACATTATTCATGTTAAGAGCCTTTCTTTTCTATACTTCATTCCCTATTCGTTTTAATTGAATTTTAATCAAATCATTGATTCATTTTTCTTTTTGTTGCTATCCTCTTGTATTAGTGTGTATTGATTTCTGATTACTATTAATTTAATAGAGTTTATCCTCTCTCAAACAAGCCTTGTTATAAAATTGATTAAACATGGTCTTACTATTAGACAAGTTAAAATTAAAGTAAGAGGACCAATTTCAGCAGACGACAGCTATGGTGACAAATTAAACATTCTTTGGAACTAATTCTCTGATTGTTCAAAATCCTTTCTTCTTTTTTTTTCTATGTTTGCCCTAACTAAAAATAGGCTTTCTTTAGTTACACTAGAATTATTATAGAAACAAAAAGTTTCCGTTAATGCTGCACATAAGCTATAAGCTACCTTGTTGAAGGAAAAGTAAATCTAAGCCTCTTCTATTTTGTAAAACTATTTCCTTTATACAAATAAATTTGAAGCATAACATTTGCTAGAATATACAATAGAGTCTTATTCTGTTCTTTAAACTGATTTTTTTTTTCTTTTCTCTTCGTACAAACAGCTTACAACCGGCACAAACTTTCTGCAATTTACATAAACCCTTAGCTTTTATGAACTTTCTTATCTATTCAGAAATAACTAGCTTTTATAACAACTTATCTTTTCTTTTCTTTTTTTTTGTATTTTTCTAAAGTTGGAAATGGGGAGGCAGTCAGACAGACTCCTGCATGCGCCCAACCGGGATCCACCAGGCACGCCCACCAGGGGGCGATGCTCTGCCCATCTGGGGCGTTGCTCTGTTGCAACCAGAGCCATTCTGGTGCCTGAGGCAGAGGCCACAGAGCCATCCTCAGTGCCCGGGCCAACTTTGCTCCAATGAAGCCTTGGCTGCGGGAAGGGAAGAGAGAGACAGAGAGGAAGGAGAGGGGGAGGGGTGGAGAAGCAGATGGGTGCTTCTCCTGTGTACCCTGGCTGGGAATCGAATCCGGGACTCCCGCATTCCAGGCCAACACTCTACCACTGAGCCAACCGGCCAGTGCCCTTTTCTTTTCTTAAAAGTACATTTATACCTTATATCTTCTATTATCAAAACTATATAATTCTTTTTAATTAGAACTCTTAATTTTTAAAGATCTTAACCTTCAGTGACAACTTAGGTTAGCAATAAGCAATTTTCTTTTAAAATATGCTTCTTTTTGGAGGTGTCCTCCTTCTAAGTAGCTTGACGAACACATGATTAATATTTATAGGTTACTTTACAGGGGTAGCTATGAGTACATATATTTTTTTATTTACTTTGTAGCTTCTCTCTTAGCGAAGGGACTTATGCCCCCTTTCTGCATGACCTATAGTGGTACATACATTAAAATTTAAGATGACTTGCTCTGGCCTTCCCCTGAACTGAGCTCTCCCCTTTCCTAAAGTTTAATTATAACAAAGCCTCCCAGTGAGGTTCCTTAAGATTCTGTCGTGCATAGACCAGCCAGCTTCCAGTTTGTGGTTGGAGCAGGGCATGTTGTCCTTCTCAGGGTCAACTTACAGGAGTTGGTGGGATTTGTTTGCACCGTCTCCAAGGGGTTCTTCAAGGGAGCCTAGGGAGAAGGGGGTGTCACTCTGCCTAGCACAATTCTATGTGGGGTGAATTTTTCCCAGTAGGGGGTGTATTTAGCTTCTAGTAAAACTAGGGGGAGTAAGTCAGTCAAATTTTCACCAGTTTCTAAAATGAATTTAGTTAGGACTTCAGAGCTTGGGACAAGTTGAAAGAATGAACTGAACTCTGAGGCCTGTAAGCACAATGTAATTTTTAAATAATGTTGAGTGCCTTTCCTACTAGCTGTGAGACCTTAGATACAAATTCAGGCCCATTATTGGGCCCAATATTAATGGGCCAGCTAAATTTGGGAATAATTTTATATAGCAATTTCTTAACAACTGTTATTGCAGTCTTATTTCTAGTAGAAAAAGCCTCTACTTATCCTGAAAAAGTGTCAATAAAGACAGATACTTATATCCCTGTACTGGCAACTATCTCAGTAAAATCTATCTCCCAATGTTCACCAGGGAATGCTCCTCTATCCCCATTTCTCTTTATGATTTTTCTATTTTAGTTAGCATTTACTTGGGCACAAATTAGACACTTGGACACTATGCTTTCTGCAATAGCTTCTAAGCCTGGCAAGTATAATTTTTCTTATATAATTCTATTAGCTTAGTTTGGCCTAAATGAGTAGCTTGATGTAGCTGACTGATAACCTCTCTATCCCAGGCTTCAGGTAAAAAAGGTCTTTTGTCTGGCAACTTTAACTACCCTTTTTTATTTTTAGACATTCTTTTTCTTACAACAAAATTCTCCTTTAGTTGGTTATAAAAAGCCGTCTCTGGCAATACGCATTCTGGTAAAGTTACTAAGATTTCTAAAGGCCCCACTGGGGCCTTTATTTATTTATTTATGGATTTTTAAAATTTTAATTTATTGTGTTTACATAGATTCTAGTATACCTCCAAATGCATCCCCCTTCCCCTCAACATCCTCTTTGTCCCCCTCCCGCATTGCTCTCCCCCCTTACCTCCAGGATTTGCTTTTCTGCTCTCTCTAACACTGTGTTATGTGTATATAATTTATATAATTTCACCAACATCTTTCCCTCCTCTGATCCCATCCTATCATCCCTTTTGCCTCTGTCTGCTTTCCCTATGGACCCTTTAATCCCACCTCTGTCTCTATTCCGTTCCTCAGTTCATATTGTTCATTGGATTCCTCAAATGAGTGAGGTCTATGATATTTTTCTTTCTCTGCCTGGTATTTCACTTAACATAGTTTCCAGGTCCATCCATGTTGTCACAAAAGGTAAGATTTCCTTCTTTTTCATGGCCCCATAGTATTCCATTGTGTAAATGTACCACAGCTTCTTAATCCACTCGTCCACTGATGGACACTTGGGCCATTTCCAGATCTTGGCTATTGTAAACAATGCTGCTATAAACATGGGGTGCATTTTTACTTTTGAATCATTGATGTGGTGTTCTTGGGATATATTCCTAAAAGTGGGATGGCTGGATCAAAAAGCAGTTTGATTTTTAATTTTTGAGGAATCTCCATACTGTTTCCCACAGTGGTTGCACCAGTCTGCATTCACACCAGCAGTGCAGGAGGGTTCCCTTTTCTCCACATCCTCACCAGCACTTATTATGTGTTGTTTTGTTAATGAGTGCCATTCTGACTGGTGTGAGGTGGTATCTCATTGTGGTTTTAATTTGCATTCCTCTAATGATTAGTGATGTTGAGCATGTTTTCATTTGCCTATTGGCCATCTGTATGTCCTCTTTGGAGAAGTGTCTATTCATTTTTTTTTGCCCATTTTTGATTGAATTGTTTATCTTCCTGGTGTTGAGTTTTACTAGTTCTTTATAAATTTTGGTTATTAACTCCTTATCACATGTATTGTCAAAAATGTTCTCCCATAGTGGTTTTTTTTATTTTGTTAACATTGTCTTTAACTGTGCAAAAGCTTTTTAGTTTGATATAATCCCATTTGTTTATCCTGTTCTTTATTTCCCTTGACAGTGTAGATAAATCAGCAAATATATTGCTGCAAGTGATTTTGGAGAGCCTATTGCCTATGTTTTTTTCTAGGATACTTATGGTTTCATGACTTACATTTAAGTCTTTTATCCATTTTGAGTTTATTTTTGTGAATGGTGTAGGTTGGTGGTCTAGTTTCATTTCTTTGCAGGTAGCTATCCAGTTTTCCCAACACCATTTGTTAAAGAGACTACTCCATTGTATTCTCTTACCTTCTCTGTCAAATATCAATTGTCCATAAAGGTGCGGGTTTATTTCTGGGTTCTCTGTTCTGTTCCATTGATCTATATGCCTGTTCTTATGCCAGTATCAAGCTGTTTTGAGTATAATGGCCTTGTAGTATAACTTGATATAAGAAAGTGTGATACCATCCACTTTATTCTTTTTTTTCAAGATTGATGAGGCTATTTATGTTCTTTTTTGGTTCCATATAAATTTTTGGAATATGTGTTTTATATCTTTGAAGTATGTCATTGGTATTTTAATAGAAATTGCATTGAATTTATAAATTGCTTTGGGTAATATAGACATTTTAATGATGTTATTCTTTCTAAGCATGAGCACGGTATATGCTTCCATTTGTTTGTGTCTTCTTTGATTTCTTTTATCAATGTTTTGTATTTTCCAAGTACAAGTCTTTAACCTCCTTGGTTAAATTTACTCCTAGGTACTTTATTTTTTTTGTTGCAATATGGAAGGGGATTGTTTCCTTAATTTCTCTTTATGACATTTCATTGTTGCTGTATAAAAATGCCTCTGATTTCTGTGTATTAATTTTTTATCCTGCCACCTTGCTGAATTTATTTATCTGGTCCGGTAGTTTTTTTGACTGAGACTTTAGGGTTCTCTATATACAGTATCATATCATCAGCAAATAATGATAGTTTTACTTCTTCTTTTCCAATTTGGATGCCTTTTATTTCTACTTCTTGTCTGATTGCTGTGGCTAGGACTTCCAGCTCTATTTTGAATAAGAATGGTGGTGAAAGGGGGCACCCCTGCCTTGTTTCTGATCTTAAGGGTATTGCTTTTAATTTTTGCCCATTGAGTATGAAGTTGGCTGTGGGTTTGTCATAGATGGCCTTTATTATGTTGAGGTATGTTCCTTGTATTCCCCCTTTGCAGAGAATTTTGATCATAAATGGGTGCTGGGTTTTATCAAATGCTTTTTATGCATCTATTAATATTATCATGTGGTTTTTTCCCTTCCTTTATTTTATGTGATAAATCACGTTGGTTGATTTGCAAATGTTGTACCAGCCTTGCCTCCCCAGCATAAATCCCACTTGATCATGATGTATGACTTTTTTCATGTATTACTGTATCTGGTTTGCTAATATTTTGTTGAGAATTTTAGCATTAAGTTCATCAGGGACATTGGCCTATAGTTTTCTTCCTTTGTGTTGTCTTTGCCTGGTTTTGGAATCAGAATTATGCTTGCCTCATAGAAGGAACTTGGAAGTCTTCCTTCCTCTTGAATTTTTTGAAATAGCTTGAGAAGGATAGGAGTTAGTTCTTTGAATATTTGGTAGAATTTGCCCGTATAGCCATCTGGCCCAGGGCTTTTGTTTGTTGGGAGTTTTTTGATAACTGTTTTGATCTCTTTTGTTGTAATTAGTCTGTTTAGGTTTTCTAATTCTTCCAGATTGATTTTTGAGAGATTATATTTTTCAAGGAATTTGTCCATTTTACCTAGGTTGTTTAATTTTTTGGCATACAGTTTTTAATAGTATTTTCTTACAAAACTTTGTATTTCTGCTGTGTCAGTTGTTACTTTTTCACTCTTATTTCTAATTTTATTTATTTGAGTCCTCTCTCTTTTTTTCTTGGTGACTCTGGTTAAAGGTTCATTGATCTTATTTACCTTTTTAATGAACCAACTCCTGGGTTCATTGATCCTCTGTATTGTTTCTTTAGCCTCTATGTCATTTATTTCTGCTCTGATCTTTATTATTTACTTCCTTTTACTTCCTCTGGGCTTTATTTGCTGTTCTTTTTCTAGTTCTTATAGTTGCAGGGTTAAATTGTTTATTTGAGCTTTTTCTAGCTTCTTAAGGTATGCCTGTAATGCTATGAACTTCTCTCTCAGAACTGCTTTTGCTGTGTCCTTAAATTTTGAGTTGTTGTATGCTCATTTTTATTTGTTTCTAGAAAATTTTTGATTTCTTCCTTGATCTCATTGTTGACCCATTTGTTATTTAATAACTTACTGTTTAGTTTCCAAGTGTTTGAGTGCTTTTCAGCTTTTCTATTGCAGTTGATTTCTAGTTTTATGCCATTGTGGTCAGAGAAGATGCTTGTTATGATTTCAACCTTCTTTAATTTGTTGAGACTCATTTTATGCCCTAACATGTGGGCTATCTTACAGAATGTACCATGAACACTTGAAAAGAATGTATATTCTGCTGCTTTAGGGTGAAAAGTTCTAAAGACATGTATTAAATCCAATTGATCTAGTGTGTCCCTTAATTCTGCTGTTTCTTTGTTACTTTTCTTTCTTGAGGATCTATCCAGTGATGTTAGTGGGGTGAAATCCCCTACTATTATTGTATTACTGTTGATCTTGCCCTTTATGTCCATCAAAGTCTGCTTTATATATTTAGGTGCTTCTATATTAGCTGCATAGATATTTATAATGGTTATCTCTTCCTCTTGGATTGCTCCCTTTATCATTATGTAGTGACCTTCTTTATTTATTACTATAGTCTTTATTTTAAAGTCTATTTTTTCAGATATAAGTATTGCTACTCAAGCTTTTTATTGTTTCCATTTGCATGAAATATTTCTTTCCCTCCTTTTACCTTCAGTCTATGTATATCTTTTGTTTTGAGGTGGGTCTCCTGTAGACAGCATATGTATGGGTCCTGTTTTCTTATCCATTCAGCTACCCTATGTCTTTTGATTGGAGTATTTAATCCATTTTCATTTAAGGTTATTATTGATATGTAATTGTTTATTGCCATTTTAAAAAAAATCTACATTTTTCTTTTACTAGATTCCCCCCCCCCCCACTTTGTTCTGTCTACAGCAGGCTCCTTAACATTTCTTGCAGCTTTGGTTTGGTTGTAATGAATTCCTTGAGTTTTTTTTTTTTTTTTTTTTGCCTGGGAAGCTTTTTATTTCTGCTTCAATTTTAAACGATAACCTTGCTGGATAAAAAAGTCTTGGTTGTAGGTTCTTTTTCTGCATTACTTTGAATATTTCTTACCATTCTCTTCTGGCCTCAAGTGTTTCTGTTGAAAAGTCAGATGTCATCTGTATGGGGGCTCCTTTGTAGGTGATTGACTGTTTTTCTCTTGCAGCTATTAGTATTATTTCTTTTTTTTATTTTTTATTTTTTATTTTTTTTCATTTTTCTGAAGCTGGAAACAGGGAGAGACAGTCAGACAGACTCCCACATGTGCCCGACCGGGATCCACCCAGCACGCCCACCATGGGGCGACGCTCTGCCCACCAGGGGGCGATGCTCTGCCCATCCTGGGCGTCACCATGTTGTGACCAGAGCCATTCTAGTGCCTGAGGCAGAGGCCACAGAGCCATCCCCAGTGCCCAGGCCATCCCTGCTCCAATGGAGCCTTGGCTGTGGGAGGGGAAGAGAGAGACAGAGAGGAAAGCGCGGTGGAGGGGTGGAGAAGCAAATGGGCGCTTCTCCTGTGTGCCCTGGCTGGGAATCGAACCCGGGTCCTCCGCAGGCTAGGCCGACGCTCTACCGCTGAGCCAACCGGCCAGGGCGTATTATTTCTTTATCTCTTAACTTTGGTATTTTGTTTATGATGTGCTTGGTATAGGTCTCTTTGGGTTCTTTTTTAATGGGGTTCTCTCTGCTTCTTGAATCTGTGTGACTGTTTCCTGTATCAATTTAGGGAAATTTTCAGCTATAATTTCTTCAATCAGGTTCTCTATTCCTTGTTCTTTCTCTTCTTCTTCAGGAACTTGTATTATGCGGATATTGTTTCTCTTCACGTTGTCACAGAGCTCTCTTAGAATTTCCTCAGACTTTTTGATCCTCTTTTATTTTTGCTGTTCTGCTTCTGTGCTTTTGCTTATCTTGTCCTCTAAGTCGCTGATTTAATCCTCTGTTTCATCCAGCCTGCTTTTAATTCCTTCTAGTGTAGTCTTCATTTCTGATATTATGTTTGTCATTTCTACCTGGTTCTTTTTTATGATTTCTGTGTCCTTTTTGATGCTTACAATTTCTTTATTTAGGTGCTTATTAAGTCCATCCATTGTAGCTTTGAGATCCTTAAGCATCCTACCAATCATTATTTTAAACTCTGCATCTGGTAATTTGATTACTTCTATTTCATCCAGATCTTTTTCTGGAGATTTTTCTTGTTGATTTATATGGCTTAAGTTTTTTTGTCTTCCCATTGTTTCTGTGTGTGACATGTAGGCTTGTTTGAGTTGTGTTCTCCTTATCTAGTAGAGCCACTTAAAAGTCTTAATTTGCCTGCTTTCAGTTTGCTTTTAATTTGCTTATCTCAGCAGGGAGCTTGTTTTCTGATCTCAGCAGGGAGCTTAGTTGAACTGTATCCAGGAATGTGGTGGGTGTGACCTCTGAGAAACTAAAGGCTTGTTCTGCCAATTGCTCTCTGGGGGCGGGGTGCATTTTTGGGTATCAGAAGGGGGAGGTGTAGCTCAGGTCTTCCTGGAAACCTGAGTTACTGTCCCTCCCTTTTACTTCTTCCTTTCAGCTGTGAGCATTGTACTGATTGGAGCTGGAGAGCTTTTTGGAGGTGGTACCCCTCCTTTAGCTATGGCTGCCTCCACACTGGAGAATGAGTCAGCTTAACTCAGGTCAGCCCAGGAATTGCTCTCCCCATCTCAGTTTGTCTTGCTCTTCCTTTTTTCCTCATGCAAGACAGGCCAGTCCTCTCAGCCCTCCATGCCCCTGGAGCCCCAGGCAAGTGGCTGTGAGCGATATTTTCTGCTCTGTTGCTTTAAGGCACCCCAGCCGCTTTCCACATGCAGGACTGTCACTCTTCTCTTCATTCAATGCTGTCTCCCCCAGTTCCTGGGTTACCTGACTGGGTCTCCAGTTCTGAGACTGAGGGCCCTCATCTCTCAGAGTCTCTCTCCTTGTAATTAGAGCCATTCTGAACCCTCAGCCTCAGCATCTTCTCTCTCTTGGGAGCAGGGGAGCCACCACCACATCTCCGCACTCCCTACCAGGATCAGTGTGTATTCTTCTGTGCTCCTTGGTTTTTGAGACCTGTTCTTTTAGTCCAAAGTTGGTTTTTCATGATGATTGTTTCTATATTAATTTGTAATACAGTTTGGTGGTGGGAGCTGTCTGTCTGTCCATCTGCCTACTCTGCTGCCATCTTGGGGACCTCCAAGGCCTTACTGGTTTTAAAGCAACTTCTTTGTCTGCCTTATCTGCTGCCTGCCCGATTTTCTTTTGCCTCTATTGAGTCCCCTTTCTGGTGTCCTGGGAAATGAATAAGTGCTACAGTTTCTGGCAACCAAATAGCTTCTAGTAAAGCTAAAATCTCTTCTTTGTTTTTAATGTCTTTACTAGCAGATATTAGGAATCCTTTCTCCTTATAGATTGCTGCATGAACATGGGCAGTAGTAAAAACATACTTACTGTAGTGTAAATGTTGACCTTCTTTGTTTTGGTCTACCTCAATGCCTGGGTGAGAGTGATAAGTTCTGCCCACTGAGCTGAGGTCTTGTGGGGCAAGGCTTGGGCTCATATGGTCTCATCAGGAGTTACTACAGCTGTTCTAGCATATTGAACCCTATCTAGGACAAAACTGCTGTCATCAGTGAATAGCTGTACTTCTGCATTAAATAGAGGAACATCAGTAAGGTCTGGTTTTGTAGTTTGAACAGAGTCTAACACTTAGAGCAGTTATACAAGGGGATGCTCAGTTCTTCGTCAGGCATCAGGCTTGCTGGGTTGGTAGCCTGCATCTGAACAAACTTAATGTGAGGCTGATCTATAAGCAGGGCTTGATACTGTGCGATCCTAGTATTAGATATCCACCTTTCTGGAGTTCCTCTAAGCAAAGTCTCTACTGCATGTGGGGCTGTTAGGAACAGTTCTTGCCTCATGGTTAGTTTATCTGCCTCCTTTACTAGTATGGTAGTGGCTGCCATGGCTCAGAGACAGTTTGGCCATCCAGATGCAAAAGGTCTAGCCACTTAGAGAGATAAGCAATAGGCCTGACCACTATGTCTCCAGAGTTTGGGTCAAAATTCCTTTTGCTATTCCCTTGCTTCTGTGAAAAAAGAGCTGGAAAGGTTTGATAATGCCTGGCAAAGCCAGGGAAGGAGCCTCAGTGAGGGCCTTTTTGAGAGTTTAAAAGCTTCTTGTTCCTCATCTGTCCAAATTAACTCTTGGGTTTCTGCTGTATAGGATTATAAAGGCTTGGCTATCTCTACGAACCTAGGGATCCACAACCTGCAGTATCTAATTGCCCCAAGAAATTCTCAAACTTGTCTCTTGCTCATGGGGGTTGGAATCAGAAGAATTGCCTCTATACGACTGGAGGAGAAAGTGTGCTTCCTCCCTCAATGTGGAAGCCTAGATAGGTCATCTTAGAGGTGCAGAGTTGGTACCCCAGAATCTTCAGTGTTTTTGTAAAAGTCCCTCAGTTGCTGTGCAGTAGCTTATCTCTGTTTCTGTAGCTAAAAGCAAATCATCTATGTTCTGTAGCAACGTACACTGTGATGTTCCTGGTGGAAGGTGAGCATGTCCTGATGTAGAGGGTCGGTGAATTCTTGAAACTCTGTAGTAATCTGGTCCAGGTTAGTTGTCCTGAAGTGCCTGCCTCTGGGTCATTCTACTCAAAGGCAAAGATGGGCTGACTTGCAGGGGCCAGGGGAATACTGAAAGAAAGCTTCTTTCAAATCTAAGACTGTGTAAAGTTTCAAGTCTGGTGACAATAGGCTTAAAAGTGTGTAGAGGTTAGGCACAGTTGGGTGTATTGTTCCAACCCATCATTTATCTTCTGTAAGTCCTGGACTGGATGATAGTCTTTGATGCCTGGCTTCTGGACAAGCAGTAAAGGAGTATTCCACTGGGGTTGGCAAAGAACAAGAATACCAGCTTCTAACAGTCTTTTAATATGAGTACTTGCTCCCCTGAGAGCAGTCTGAGGAGGGCAATGAGAATAGAGTGAGAAGCTCTAGTGTTAGTGAAGAAGTCTACCAGGTAGCCTCCTACTTGTAAAGGCTAACAGGTATGGAGCCCTGGCCCCATTAGTTCTCCTTTAGATTAAGAATTCTTGGGGTCTGCTGTGACTTTCCTTTCAGCTTTGGACAGTCTTTCTTCCAATATCCTTCTTCTTTATAATAAGTGCATTGACTTCTGCTTAACTTAGGCTTCCTCTTCTTTTTATTCTGGTGTTCTAAAGCAGCTACAACTACCTTTGTTATTTTCTTAGTCTGTTTTTTCTCAAGGGTGTCTTTGTTATTATAAACTTTCTGAGCTATTCCTAACAATTGGAAAATCACTATTCTTGGGAAGCCTTTTAATTCTTGTAACTTCCTCCTGATATCTGGAGTGGACTGTGACACAAAAGCTAAGTTAACTGCTCTAGCATTCTCTGGTGCTTCAGGGTCTACAGGTGTGTAGACCCTGTAAACTTATTGCAGTCTCTCTAAGAAAGCTGAGGGAGTTTTCTGAGGGCCCTGGATAACCTCAACACCTTAGACAGATTCATGGGTTTCTTAGCAGCTCCCTTGATCCTGGCTAACAGAAACTGGTGAAAAGTGTTCAAGCCTCTCATCACGCAGTAGTGTTAGGGTCCTATTTAGGCTGGACAATGGGGAACACCTTATCAAGGCAGTCCTGATTGTCCTCCTCAGAGCTATTTCTCCCCAGCATGACAACTTTTTCTAGCCTCTGATTTGATTTTTTTTCTCTCTTTAGTAGTAAACAAAGTGACTAAAAGCTGCTAGCAATCATCCCAGGTGAAGCAATGTGTGTACAGCACAGATTCTAACAGTCATGTTATAGCCTGAGGCTTCTTTGAGGCAATGGAGCTGATGGAGGAGGAAGATATGGAGGGGGCAATCCTGAACCTTCCTGAACAGCTTGTAAAACAGGGACCTTCTTTTCTGATTTTGGGACTGTTGCTAGCAAAACATGATGACTGTTTCTGACAGCACAGCCTTTCAGCCAGGGAGGGGAAATTCTCTACAAGAGTCCTCCAACGATCTATATATGGGAACTGGTCTGGGTGTCCTGGAGGCTTAGCTATTACATTCCATACAGTTCTGACATTTCTAGGATCTAATGAGCCCATTTTGGCCACTTTACCCCAAAGGATGGCCATTCTAATTCACAAAGAGTTTGAAGTCTCCCCTTGCTTAGTTTTATACTATAATCATCAGAAAATCCAATTTTGAAATTCTTAAGAATACACTCAAGAGGAGTTTGACTCTTACTTTGCTCTTCCCTCATTGTTACAAATAATATGAGAACAAATAAACTTCCTAAGATTACAAAAGGGATCATGAACCAAGGTTTGTGCCAGTTTTCTAAAATGTCCCCTGTTAGATCATATCCTGGAGAATCAAATGACAAAGAATTTTCAGACAAAAGGGAAGGGGGTGCTCATGAAGAGCCACAAACTGAAAACTCAGGCTCAGGTACCTGAGCTCATTATTTACACATTCACTCAGGGGCTCTCAACATAGAGACAGAATAATAAAACAAAAGTGAAGGATGAGATCTTGGCAGGAGGAAAATCAGAGAGGGACCCTTAAAAGTAGAAGTCCTTTATCCAGAGAAGAAGCAGGAAGGAGGTCCCTAAGAGGGACCAAACCAGGAGATGTCTTTTAGGATATCCTGTAAAAATAAACAAAAACGGCAAAACAGACAGAGAGCAGACATATGGAAGCAAATACAAATGTGTCCTGGGAAGCTTGAGGGGGGATTCAATCCCAGTAACTGTTCTCCCAAGAGCACACAAATCCCTCTTCCAGATAACTCTCTGTCAATATCTTGGCACTGGGGAGCCTACTGTTTGAGTTCGGTCACGTCTGACCCTCAATCACAATAGTACAGATGGCTAGCCACAGACAGACCACAGATTGAGCAGATTGCAAATCTGCTCTGCTTACTTCTGGAGGCTTTCTTGATGACTCCAAATGGGTGGATGGGCATGCTGACTGTCCATGGCTGACTATCAGTCAGATAGAAAGGACCAGCGGGGCCCTGAAACGTCTCAGGTGGCACCTCCCCTGCTGGGTTTTTGCTCCCGCAATCAGGCCGAGGATGTCAGCCTGCCTGCTTGTGTTGCAAAGATAAAAAGACAAATGAGTCCAAAGGACTCTTATCTCGCTGGGGCCTCCATATGTTATATCAGAACAGTGAGATAAGAAACATCTTGCCACACAATCAATCCATTAGCCAAATTAAGAAATTAAAGAGTCTTTTAATTAATTGACTCTGCAGACCGCATGGAGACCTAAGTCGTTCAAATTAATGCGGTGGAAAACACAGTTTGGTGCTGGCTTTTAACGGGAAAATTACACACTGACTGAGGAATGGGGAGGAGAGGAGGCATAGCAGTAAAACAAAGCAGTGAAACAAGCTTTTATACAATGTTTATCTATAGGGATAATTCAAAGAGAAACATTCTGAGAGCACCTGCAAAGCTAGCCCAAGGCCACAGTCTAGGAAACTAGCCTCAAGGCCAATAATAGGGAGTCTTCAGAAAAAGTAAGTTCTACCAAAAGTCTTTTTGTTTTAGAGAAAGTAAGTTTTGCCAAGAATTATTCATGTTAAGAGACTTCTTTTTCTACACTTCAGTATGTAACAATTGGTTTCTTATATAGCCACATAGAAGAATAAAGATAGAGATGTAAAAAAAAGAAAATGTTCAGTTTTCATGACAATTTTAGGAGACACGTATAGAATTACCAGCATTTGTTGAGTTCACAAATAAAACCATGCCTCAGTTAAAGTTTTTCCAAATAGCAAGATTCTCAAATTACAAAACAGATTCTTAAGTCTTAGTTTTGTGTCCCACCTCTGTGTGAAATCATACAGGTTTTAGCTTTTTCTGATTTACTTATTTCACTCAGTATAATGTTCTCAAGGTCCATCCACATTGTCATAAAAGATGCTATGTCATCATTACTTATGGCTGAGTAGATAAGAGTGCAGTGGTTACCAGGGGGAGGAGTATTTGGTGGAGGAGAAGGGGTTAGGGGAAGGGTGTAAAGAGGGACAAATATAAGATGATATTAAACGATTTGACTTTGGGTGATGGGTATACAACATGATCAAATAATGTGAAGATGTTTACCTGAAATCTATATACTCATTAAAAAATTTTAATTTATTAATTTTAATGTGGTGACATTGATAAATCAGGGTACATATGTTCAGAGAAAACATCTCCAGATTATCTTGACATTTGATTATGTTGCATACCCCTCACCCAAAGTCAAATTTTCTTCCATCACCTTCTATCTGGTTTTCTTTATGCCCCTCTTCTCCCCCCACTCCCTCTCTCTCCTTCCTCCCCCCTTCCCCCTGTTACCATCTCATTCTTGTCCATGTCTCTGAGTCTCTTTTTAATGTCCCATCTATGTATGGATTCACATAGTTCTTTGTTTTTTTCTGATTTACTTCTTTCACTCAGTATAATGTTATCAAGGTCCATCCATAGTACTGTAATGATTCGATGTCATCATTTCTTATGGCTGAGTAGTATTCCATAGTATATATGTACCAAAGCTTTTTTTTCTTTCTTTGTATCAAAACTTTTTAATCCACTCGTCCACTGATGGACACTTGGGCTGTTTCCAGATCTTCACTATTGTGAACAATGCTGCCATAAACATGGGGGTGCACTTCTCTTTTTGGAACAGTTCTATGGTGTTCTTAGGGTATATTCCTAAAAATGGGATGGCTGGGGCAAAAGGCAGTTCAATTTTTAATTTTTTGAGGACTCTCTATACTGCTTTTCACAGTGGCTGCACCAGTCTGCATTCCCACCAGCAGTGCAGGAGGGTTCCTTTTCTCCACATCCTCACCAGCACTTATTCTGTGTTGTTTTATTGATGAGCGCCATTCTGACTGATGTGAGGTTTTAATTTGCATTTCTCTAATGATTAGTGATGTTGAGCATGTTTTCATTTGCCTATTGGCCATCTGTATGTCCTCTTTGAAGAAGTGTCTATTCATTTCTTTTGCCCATTTTTTCATTGGATTGTTTGTCTTCCTGGTGTTGAGTTTTACAAGTTCTTTATAAATTTTGGTTATTAACACCTTATCAGACGTATTGTTGAATATGTTCTCCCATTGTGTAGTTTGTCGTTTTATTCTGTTCTGATTGTCTTTAGCTGTGCAAAAGCTTTTTAGTTTGATATAGTCCCATTTGTTTATCCTGTCTTTTATTTCACTTGCCTGTAGAGATAAATCAGCAAATATATTGCTGCGAGAGATGTCAGAGAGCTTACTGCCTATGTTTTCTTCTAAGATGCTTATGGTTTTATGGCTTACATTTAAGTCTTTTATCCATTTTGAGTTTATTTTTGTGAATGGTGTAAGTTGGTGGTCTAGTTTTATTTTTTTGCAGGTAGTTGTCCAATTTTCCCCAACACCATTTATTAAAGAGGCTGTCTTTACTCCATTGTATGCTCTTACCTCCTTTGTCAAATATCAGTTGTCCATAGAGCTGTGGGTTTATTTCTGGGTTCTCTGTTCTGTTCCATTGATCTATATGCCTGTTCTTATGCCAGTACCAGGCTGTTTTGAGTACAATGGCCTGTAGTATAACTTGATATCAGGAAATGTGATACTTCCCACTTTATTCTTCCTTTTCAAGATTGTTGAGGCTATTTGTGTCCTCTTTTGGTTCCATATAAAATTTTGGAATATGTGTTTTATATCTTTGAAGTATGTCATTAGTATTTTAATAGAAATTGCATTGAATTTATAAATTGCTTTGGGTAATATAGACATTTTAATGATGTTATTCTTTCTAAGCATGAGCATGGTATATGCTTCCACTTGTTTGTGTCTTCCTTGATTTCTTTTATCAATGTTTTATAATTTTCCGAGTACAAGTATAATCTCCTTGGTTAAATTTACTCCTAAGTACTTTATTTTTTTGGTTGCTATAGTGAAGGGGATTGTTTCCTTAATTTCTCTTTATGACATTTCATTGTTACTGTATAAAAATGCCTCTGATTTCTGAGTTTTAATTTTATATCCTGCCACTTTGCTGAATTCATTTATCAGGTCCAGTAGTTTTTTTGACTGAGACTTTAGGGTTTTCTATATACAATATCATATCATCTGCAAATAATGATAGTTTTACTTCTTTTCCAATTTGGATGCCTTTATTTCTTCTTCTTGTCTGATTGCTGTGGTTAGGACTTCCAAAACTATGTTGAATAAGAGTGGTGAAAGAGGGCACCCCTGCCTTGTTTCTGATCTTAAGGGGATTGCTTTTCATTTTGCCCATTGAGTATGATGTTGGCTGTGGGTTTGTCATAGATGGCCTTTATCATGTTGAGGTATGTTCCCTGTATTCCCACTTTGCTGAGAGTTTTGATCATGAATGGGTGCTGGATTTTATCAAATGCTTTTTCTGCATCTATTGAAATTATCATATGGTTTTTCTCCTTTCTTTTGTTTATGTGATGAATCACATTGATTGATTTGTGAATATTGTACCAGCCTTGCCTCCCCAGAATAAATCCCACTTGATTATGGTGTATGAATTTTTTTCATATATTGCTGGATCTGGTTTGCTAATATTTTGTTGAGGATTTTTAGCATCTATATTCATCAGGGGTATTGGTCTATAATTTTCTTTCTTTGTGTTGTCTTTGCCTGGTTTTGGAGTCAGAATTATGCTTGCCTCATAAAAGGAGCTTGGAAGTCTTCCTTCCTCTTGATTTTTTTGAAATAGCTTGAGAAGGATAGGAATTAGTTCTTCTTTGAATATTTGGTAGAATTCACTTGTAAAGCAATCAGGCCTAGGACTTTCCTTGGTTGGAAGTTTTTTGATAACTGTTTCAATCTCATTTGTTGTAATTGGTCTGTTTAGGTTTTCTAATTCTTCCAGATTGATTTTTGGAAGATTGTATGTTTCAAGGAATTTGTCCATTTCATCTAGGTTGCCTAGTTTTTTGGCATACAGTTCTTCATAGTATTTTCTTACTATATTTTGTATTTCTGTTGTGTCAGTTGTTATTTCTCCACTCTCATTTCTAATTTTATTTATTTGAGTCCTCCCTCTTTTTTTCTTGGTGAGTGTGATTAAAGGTTCATCGATCTTGTTTACCTTCTTAAAGAACCAGCTCCTGGTTTCATTGATCCTCTGTATTGTTTCTTTAGCCTCTATGTCATTTATTTCTGCTCTGATCTTTGTTATTTTCTTCCGTCTATTACATTTGAGCTTTACTTGCTGTTATTTTCCTAATTCTTTTACATGCAGGGTTAAATTGTTTATTTGAGCTTTTTCTAGCTTCTTAAAATGTGCCTGTAATGGTATGAACTTCCCTTTCAGTACTGCTTTTGCTGTGTCCCATCAATTTTGAGTTGATGTATGCTTGTTATCATTTGTTTCTAGGAATTTTTTAATTCTTCTTTGATCTCATTGTTAACCCATTTGTTATTTAATAACATGCTATTTAGTTTCCAAGTGTTTGAGTAATTTTCAGTTTTTCTGTTATGGTTGATTTCTAGTTTCATGCCATTGTGATCAGAGAAAATGCTTGATATGATTTCAATCTTCTTAAATTTGTTGAGACCACTTTTGAGCCCTAACATGTGGTCTATCCTAGAGAATGTACCATGAGCACTTGAAAAGAATGTATATTCTGCTGCTTTAGGGTGAAAGGTTCTGAAGATCTTTATTAAATCCAGTTGATCTACTGTGTCCTTTAAGTCTGCTGTTTCTTTGTTAATTTTTTTTCTTGAGGATCTATCTAGTGGTGTTAATGGGGTATTGAAATCCCCTACTATTATAGTATTGCTGTTGATCTCGCCCTTTAAATCCATCAAAGTGTGCTTTATATATTTAGGTGCTTCTATATTAGGTGCATACATATTTATAACGGTTATATCTTCCTGTTGGATTGCTCCCTTTATCATTATGTAGTGACCTTCTTTATCTCTTACTATAGCCTTTGTTTTAAAGTCCATTTTGTCTGATATAAGTATTGCTACCCTAGCTTTTTTTTCATTTCTATTTGCATGAAATATTTTTTTCCATCCTTTTACCTTTAGTTTATGTACATCTTTTGTTTTAAGGTGTGTCTCTTGTAGACAGCATATATATGGATCCTGTTTTCTTATCCATGCAGGTACCCTATGTCTTTTGATCGGATCATTTACATTTAAGGTTATTATTGATATGTAGTTGTTTATTGCCATTTTATTCTTTAGAGCTGTATCTTTTGTTATATTCTTTTCCCCCTTTGATCTGTTTACAACAGGCCTCTTAACATTTCTTTTTTTTTAAAAAATTATTTATTCATTTTAGAGGAGAGAGAGAGAGAGAAAGGGGGGAGGAGCAGGAAGCATTAACTCCCATATGTGCCTTGACCAGGCAAGCCTAGGGTTTCGAACCGGTGACCTCAGCATTTCAGGTCGATGCTTTATCCACTGAGCCAGCACAGGTCAGGACCCTTTAACATTCTTGCTGCATTGGTTTTGTTGTAGTGAATTTCTTGAGTATTTTTTTTTTTTATCTGGAAAACTTTTTATTTCTTCCTTCAATTTTAAATAATAACCTTGTTGGATAAAGTAGTCTTGATTGTAGGCTCTTGTTTTGCATTACTTTGAATATTTCTTGCCAGTCCCTTCTGGCCTCAAGTGTTTCTGTTGAGAAATCGGAAGTCATCCTTATGGGAGCTCCTTTTTAGGTGATAGCCTTTTTTTTTCTCTAGCAGCTTTTAGTATTACCTCTTTATCACTTAGCTTTGCTTTTTAATTATGATGTATCTTAGTGTAGATTTCTTTGGGTTTCTTTTAAATGAAGTTCTCTGTGCTTCTTGAACTTGTGAGACGTTTTTCTGCCTTAATTGAGGGAAGTTTTCAGCTATGATATGTTTGAACAAAGTCTCTATCCCTTGTTCTTTCTCTTCTTCTTCAGGAACCCCTATGATGCAGATGTTATTTCTCTTCATGTTGTCACAGAGCTCTCTTAGAATTTCCTCAGACTTTTTGAGTCTCTTTTCTTTTTTCTGCTCTGGTTCAATGCCTTCATTTCTTTTGTCCTCTAACTTGCTGATTTGATTCTCAGCTGCATCCATCCTGCTTTTAATTCATTCCATTGTGTTCTTCATTTCTGATATTGTATTTATTTCTGACTGATTCTTTTTTATTATTTCAATGTCCTTTCTTATATTTGCTATCTCTTTATTTAGGTGTCCATAATGACCATCTATTGTTGTTCTAAGATCTTTGAGCATCCTAACAATCATTATTTTAAACTCTGCATCCAGTAATTTGGTTATATCTGACTCATTCAGGTCCTTTTCTGGGGATTCTCTTGATTCATTTGTGTTGCATTTCTCTGCCTTATCATTTTGTCTGTGTAAAAGAAGGTTTTGGCCACTGGAGTCCACTGGGTTGGCCTTTGTGTTCCCTAGGTGTGGTCTGTCTGCAGGCCCGCCACTCCCTCTGCTGTTGCTGCCTAGGGCATTTTGGTATGGGCTTTGCCAGTGCCTGCCCACTGGGGCTGTTGCTGTGGTTTTCGCCTCTCCTTCATGGGAGTGGCTGTGATCACGTGCTTGGGTGTACAAGCCTTGGTGGCCTTGGCCTTCTCCCACCCCTGTGGGTGGCATTATGCTCGGTCCTGAGGGCAGGGGTGAGCATCTTTGCTCAGCTGCGGGTCTCCGCCTGATTCCAGGCTTTCACCCTGCCCCTGCTGGAGGAGCTCGTCTGTGGGACAGCTGCAAGCCTTGTTTCCACAGGCTGGGTGGGACTGTGTTCCCATGCTCAGTAGTAGGGCTCTGCCTGTTCTGGGCTTTGGCTTCACCCCCATGGGAGGAGCCGGCTCCCAAGTCAGGCCAGAAGCCTTGGTTCTGTGGGTGGGGCAAGGCTATGCTCCTGCGCCCTTGCTCAAGGGTGTGTCTCTGCCCTTCTGGGGCTCCTGCCCTTCCCCGCAGGCTGGATTGCAGGCGGCCCATAGCTGGGCTTGACTCCTTTTGCACGTCCCCTCCTCCCCAGCCAGGCAAGACTGAGCTCACACCTGGGCCTCAGTGGTGGCCAGCCAGCTTCCACCCTTGCCAACAGAACCGAGTTTCCGTGTCCCTCCACCACCCACCCTCAGGCGAGCCCTCAGCCATATGGGTTGGGGCGCTGCAGGTCAGACTCTAACACTCACTACTGTAGTCCTGAAAGCTCCCTCCTTCTAAGCAACTCTGCTCTACGTGCCGCAGGAGAGCTTGTTTGGCTGGTGTCCTGCTTCCCTTTGCTGGTATTGTTGTTTCCAGGGGAAATATTCACTTCAGGTTTGGGGAGTGACTCATCCCAGATGTTAGGGCAGCTGTCTCTCAAAATGTTTCTCCCTGTGTCTCCTAGATTACACTCTCTTCCTGCTACGCCAGTCCTCTCCTTTTTCCCTGTCCCCCGGATCCCTGGGTGAGTGATTATGAGAGAGGTTTTCTGCACGGTTCCTTTAAGAAGAATCCTGGATCTGAGAAATCAGTCTCTTTCTCACAAACAGTATCCTGTCTTGTTTCCAGCTAAATACTGTCTATACACATTTTCTAAGCTCTGGGGCTGCAGGCTGGGGCTTTGTTCCTGGGACTGAGGACCCTCCTTTCTCTGCTAAACTCACTTCCCGCCATGCGAGTCTTTCCCGGCTGCCATTCGCTCTGGGGAGCTGGGCAGCCCTCTCCATGTTTCTGCTTTTCCTACCAGTCTCAGTGTGGCTTCTTCAGTGTTTCTTGGTTGAAGAGTCCTCTTAGTTTAGTCCAAAGTTGGTTTTTCCAGATGATGGTTCTTAAAGTTAGTTTGTAATCCACTTTGGTTCTGGGAGGTGAAAGTTGGTACGTCCACCTACTCCATCGCCATCTTGTCTTTCCAGGGTTTCTCTTTAATGGAGTTCTCTGTGCTTCTTGAGCTTGTGAGAGTTTCTCCTCCATTAATTTAGGAAAGTTTTCAGCTATATGATTGAACAAAGTCTCTATCCCTTGTTCTTTCTCTTCTTCTTCAGGCACCCCTATGATGCAGATATTTCTCTTCATGTTGTCATAGAGCTCTCTAAGAGTTTCCTCAGACTTTTTGAGTCTTTTTTCTTTTTTCTGTTCTGCTTCCATGCCTTCATTCAACTTGTCCTTCACCTCGCTGATTTGATCCTCAGCTTCATCCATTCTGTTTTTAATTCCTTTCATTGTGGTCTTTATTTCTGATATTGTATTTGTCATCTCTGACTGATTCTTTTTTAATATTTCAATGTCCTTTTTATACTTGCTATTTCTTTATTTAGGTATTCGTAATGACTATCCATTGTTGTTCTAAGATCCCTTAGCATCCTTACAATCATTATTTTAAACTCTGCATCCAGAAGTTTGGTTATTTCCATATCACTCAGTTCATTTCCTGGAAGTTTCTATTGTGGTTTCATTTGGATTGCACTTCTCTGTCTTCTCATTATGTCTGTGTTTGGTTGTATTGTTTGTAGAGCTGGTTGAGTCTAGGCTTGGTGTTGTCTGCCTCAAGTTTTCAGTTGTGGTATTTCTAGATCTGCTTGGGTTGGCATCAGCTGTTATTTGTAATCCACTTTCAGGTTTGGGCTGCTTTGAAGTCTTGATTTGCTTGTTTTCTTAGCACCTCTAGTCTTGTTTACTGATCTCAGCAGGGGGCTTATTTGAAACTGTATCCAGGAATGGGGTGGGTGTAACCTGAGACTTTGAAGGCCTGATCTGCCAGTTACTCTCTCTGGGGGCATGTTGTGGACCATTAATGGCAAAAAGCCATTATAGATTCGAGGCTTAGCAAAAGGCTAAGTTCTCCCCCCTCCATCTCCATATTTGGCTTTGATGCTGAGTATTTGCACCCACTCCACTTGCTTCCTTGGGTTGCTGGAAGCAATATACATGCCCTTCCTCTGACTCTTTGTTTGTTTCAGATGTTTGTAGATTTCACTAATGAATTCTGTTTTTGCCTTGGGAGAGTTCCTGTCTTAGCCTTTGATGTGTAACTTTGTATCAGGGTCCTTGATTTGCATATGTCTATATAATAAAGCAAACTGGGGCTATGAGTCACTCAGATACTGCCAGGTAGTTTGAGGAGTCCTCCCGGTCTCATCGTTTTTGTTTTGACAAGTGTGTTTCCTTAATTCCGCACCGTTATTAGGAGTTGCGCTGGTCCGCGGCAAGTGGCACCCAAACAGACGAGTTGAGTACAAGGAAACTAAAACTGAAGGAAGGTGACGGAACTCCCGAAAGTGAAGTGTGCACAGTGAGTAAAGGAAGTTTTTGGGTAAAGTGCATTTGGGAGTAAAAAAATATGGGACAGATAGGGTAAAAAATAAGGAACCTTTTTGTAAAAATGTTTCCGCATGAAGACAAATCATTGTCAGAAGAGTATCAGGGTGAGCCCGAAACAGAGGGATGTGAATATGAGGATAACTTAAAGTCTGAGAATGACAGGGGGGATAAAAAATCCATGGCTATGGCTGCCTTAGCCACAGGGCCTCCACTGCCCTCAGCTCCTTCCTACATTCAACCCTCTGCTCCTCTGTTCCCTTATTGGGCTGATTCCAGAGTCTATAGCTCAAAATCTGGGAAATCCCCTCTCCAACAATCTATAGACCAGGCTCGAAATATAGGAGAAACTATAGATGGCTTTGCCTGTTTTTCTATTGTGGAAAGACAGGATGATATGGGGAGACTAGTGCGAGAACATGAACCTGTACCTTTTAAAATTCTGAAAGAGCTTAAACTTGCCTGTGCTCAGTATGGGCCTACTGCCCCTTTTACTCTTGGTTTATTAGATACTATTAGTGCAAAGGCTCTTCCCCCAAATGACTTGCTCATGCTTGTCTCTCCGGGGATGATTATTTGTTGTGGAAGTCAGACTTTCATGAAAAGGCTATAGAGCAGGATGAGAAAAATCAGCAAGAGGAGGTTGCTATTACTGTAGATATGTTAACTGGAGAAGGACAATATGCCCATACGGCAACTCAATTAGAGTATCAACCGGCTATTTATGATATAATTAATCATATAGCCACACAGGCATGGAAATGCCTGCCTATTCCAGGGACCAAACCAGAAGAATTTGGTAAAATTAGGCAGGGTGCAGATGAGCGATTTCAAGACTTTGTTTCACAGCTAATTCAAGCAGTTGAAAGAATAATAGGGGATAAAAATGTGGGAAAGGTTTTAATAAAACAACTAGCATATGAAAATGCTAATTCTGCTTGTCAGGCTGCACTTCGGCCTCACCGCAAGAAGGGAGATATAGAGGACTATATTAGAATATGCGCCGATGTTGGGCCTTCATACATGCAAGGTCTTGCTTTTACCACAAGTAATAAGGCAAGATTTCCAGGAAAAAACTTTGATAAAGGACAGAACAAGTGAAGGAAGGAAGGTCAGGGAAGTACTTCTGCCTGTGGAAACTGTTTTCAATATGGGGGTTCGGGGCATTTTGCTAGAAACTGCCCTGCTTTCCCCAGATATTGGTCTCGGCCTCTCCCTCAAGGACAGCCAGCCCTTAAGGCTCCAGACCTCTGCCCACTTTGTAGACAAGGGAAACATTGGAAGAATAAGGGGAGGCCTAAATGTACTACCGGAGGGCAGGGAAATGGACAGTGGGGCCCTCCCTGGCCCCATCAAACAATAGGGGCAATGTCAGTGTTTCCTCAGCAAATTCAGATTCCAGCAGGCCAAACATTGCCCAACTATCCCAGGTAACAATAGGCAGTCCAAGACTGGACCTCAGTCCCACCTCCCAATTCGTATTAACTCCAGAGATGGGACCTCAAGCCATAGCCACTGGAATTTTTGGGTCACTTCCCAGTAACACAGTAGGAATCTTGTTAGGCAGAAGTAGTTTAACTATGAGGGAATTCTTTGTTCTTCCTGGAGTAATAGACTCTGATTATACAGGGGAAATTAAAGTAATGGCTCACACTTTGAGAAATATAGTCACTATCTCCCCTGATATGAAAATTGCTCAATTAATCCTTTTACCTATTTTAAGACAAAGCCAAACCCTGCTATAGGGACCTTGAGAGAATAAAAGATTTGGCTTCACTGATACTGCCTATTGGATTAAAAAAATAGGTCAGGAACGCCCTGAAATGGAACTAACAATACAAGGGCATAAATTTAAAGGGCTTTTAGATACTGGGGCTGATGTATCTGTTATTGCTAAGCTACATTGGCCTCCTTCCTGGCCCACTCATGCAGCAGCCACAGAACTACAAGGTATAGGGCAGAGTAAATCCCCTCAACAAAGTTCTAGTTTTTTACAATGGGAAGATAAAGAAGGTCATTCTGGATTTTTTCAGCCTTATGTGCTCCCTGGATTGCCAGTGAATTTGTGGGGTACAGATGTTTTGAAAAACATGGGGCATTGCTTGTCAGTCCTAATAGTTTAGTTAGTACTCAAATGCTTGATCAGGGATTTTTTTCCCACTAAGGGTCTAGGGAAAGAACAGCGAGGAATTCTCACCCCTATAGAAGTGGCTTCCAATACCAGAAGGCATGGATTAGGATATCAAAATTTAGCATAGGGGCCTTGGTAGCTCCTGCTACCCCAACAATGCATTGTGCAGACCCAATTACTTGGAAATCAGATATTCTCTATGGGTAGACCAATGGCCCCTTTCTCAGGAGAAACTTAAGGCAACTGCTCAATTGGTACAGGAACAGCTACAGCTTGGGCACTTTGAACCATCTAATAGTTAATGGAATACACCTATATTTGTCATTAAAAAGAAATCAGGAAACTGGAGGCTATTATAAGATTTGAGAGCAATAAATAAGACTATGGAAATTATGGGTCCTCTCCAGCTAGGACTTCCTTCTCCTACTGCCGTTCCATGGAATTATCACCTTGTAGTTGTTGATTTGAAGGATTGCTTTTTTACTATTCCTTTAAGCCCTCATGATTGCAAATGTTTTGCATTCAGTGTTCCTTCACTTAATTTCCAGGCTCCCATGGAGCGATACCAGTGGAGAGTTTTGCCTCAAGGTATGGCTGACAGTCTTACCTTGTGCCAAAATTATGTTGCTCAAGCCATCTCTCCAGTACGAAGGCAGCACCCTAAGGCATACATAATTCATTATATGGATGATATTCTTATTGCTCATCCAGATAAAGACACTGTGTTGACTATTTTGCAACAACTAGAATATTCTCTGAAAAAATCAGGACTTTATATAGCTCCTGAAAAGGTACAGCAATCTTTACTTTTTCTTTTTTTTTTTTTGGCATTTCTCTGAAGCTGGAAACGGGGAGAGACAGTCAGACAGACTCCCGCATGCGCCCGACCGGGATCCACCCGGCACGCCCACCAGGGGCGACGCTCTGCTCTGCCCACCAGGGGGCGATGCTCCGCCCCCCCCCCCCCCCCCCCCCCCCCCGGGGAGTCACTCCACCGCGACCAGAGCCACTCCAGCGCCTGGCA
This sequence comes from Saccopteryx leptura, assembly GCF_036850995.1. NCBI lineage: Eukaryota > Metazoa > Chordata > Mammalia > Chiroptera > Emballonuridae > Saccopteryx > Saccopteryx leptura. The sequence continues at coordinate 88,462 of NW_027095735.1, forward strand.
CAGAGGCCAAGGAGCCATCCCCAGCGCCCGGGCCATCCCTGCTCCAATGGAGCCCTGGCTGCGGGAGGGGAAGAGAGAGACAGAGAGGAAGGAGGGGGGGTGGAGAAGCAAATGGGTGCCTCTCCCATGTGCCCCGGCCGGGAATCAAACCCGGGTCCCCCGCACACCAGGCTGACGCTCCACCGCTGAGCCAACCAGCCAGGGCCTACCTTTTTCTTATTTAGGACAAATTATTGAGGGACAACAAATTCGCCCACAGAAAATAGAAATCAGGACAGATCATTTGCAAACTTTAAACGATTTCCAGAAACTGTTAGGAGACATTAATCGGCTTAGACCTTCCTTGAAATTGACTACTGGAGAACTGAAGCCACTTTTTGATATTCTTATAGGCTCAGCTGAACCAGCTTCTCCTCAGCTACTTACACCTGCGGGACAACAAGCTTTAAAGCTTGTAGAAAAGGCCTTGCAGCAAGCACAACTAAAATGCATAAATCCTGAGGAATCAATTGCCTTACTAATATATCCCTTGAGTTACACTCCAATGGGACTGTTGTGGCAAGCTTCAGGTCCTATTGAATGGGTTCATTTAGCTGTTACTTCTAAGAAAGTTTTATCTCCATATTTTGATCTTGTTGCCTCCTTGACTATCAAGGGGCATAGGCGACTCTTGCAGCTTATAGGTTTTGAGCCACAGACTATTGTTGTTCCTTTTTCAAAGGATCAACAACAATGGCTCTGGGAAACTTCCACAAAATGGCAAATCACTTTTACAAATTTTACAGGCCAAATTGATTCTCACTACCCAGCTGATAAAATAGTTCAATTTTCATTAATTACTACCTTTATATTTCCTAAGACAATTGTTAATGAACCCATTCCTGAAGCACCTACAATCTTTACTGACAGATCCAGCTCAGGAATAGCAGGCTTAATAATCAATGGACAGCTTTATACTGAAACAGTCACCTTAAAATCAGCTCAAAGAGTAGAATTACATGCCATTATCATGGCTTTTCAGCATTTGCCATACTCCTCCTTTAACCTGTATAAAGACAGCAGATATTTACTTATGGTTGTTTCCACTATAGAGACTGCTATCTTAGGGACAACTGCTGATGAAGAACTATTTCAGCAGTTTCTCCTTCTTCAAAGACTTGTATGTCAACATAGAGCTCCATGTTTTATAGGACATATTCGAGCTCACTCCCTGCTCCCTGGAGCTTTAGCACAAGGGAATGCCCTTGTTGATCAAGCTACCCAATAGAAAATTATTGGAGCAACCATGACAGATCAAGCAATTCAGTCTCATACTATCCATCACCAGAACGCTGCAGCCCTGCGTAAACAGTTTCAACTTTCTCGGGAAGCAGCACGGCAGATTGTTAAATCTTGTCCAAGGTGTCCTATACTACAGTCTGTCCCTTCATTTGGAATTAACCCTCGAGGGCTCCTACCGGGACAACTTTGGCAAATGGATGTTACTCATATACCTTCATTTGGCAAATAGTCCTTTGTCCACGTTACAGTAGATACTTATTCTGGATTTATAGTAGCCTCTGCCAGAACAGGAGAGGCTGCTAAGCATGTTATAGCTCATTGCTTGTATGCATTTTCTATTATTGGACTTCCTAAACTGATTAAAACTGACAATGCTCCTGCATATGTAGGAAAAGCATTTACTACATTTTGTCAGACTTTTGGACTTGACCTAAGGACAGGAATTCCTTAATATCCCCAGGGTCAAGGCATTGTAGAGCGTGCACATCAAACACTTAAAAACCAATTGGAAAAAATAAAAAAAGGGGAATTATACCCTCAAACTCTTGCAAATCTTCTTTGTTACTTTATGTTCTTTTTACTTTAAATTTTTTGAATACTGATGTACAGGGTCATTCAGCAGCAGAGAGACTCTGGAACCCTGCAAGGAAAGCCTTCCCTGAAGTGCAATGGAGGGACCCGCTCACAGGAATCTGGCAAGGGCCAGACCCTTTTCTCTTATGGGGCCGAGGATATGTGTGTGTTTTTCCTAGGTCTGCTGAAGCTCCTCGGTGGATCCCTGAATGACTGGTGAGACACCATGATTCTAGATGAGAGACTCACTTCACAAGAGCAATGGCATAAGACTTATATTACTATATTCTCTTCCCTTTCTCAATTATTATTATCTAATTTTTTTAATGTTTTAGATCATTTTATTTCTTTTCTGCTCCATTGCTTGAAGAGAGGGTGAAAGGGGGGCCTGATTTGGGTGTTGCTGAACAGAAATCTCATACAGCCATCTTGAGATTTTCGAGAGAGATCTCTGTTTAGTATATATCCTTATTACATTCCTATTAAGGTAGCTCTACTTAAGATCAAGCAGGCCATAGTTTAATCTCTAAAACCCCGGGTTTCACTCTTGATTTGTGTGATTGTATGTGAAGTCTTTGCTTAATGTCTAAGTGTCTTTGTTTATAAGGCCTGAATTAAGTACTTACATGAAAAAAATAATAATAATTTTGGAAGTGCCGGCTCTAGTATTGAAAACAAAATGAAGATAATTTCATTTCCCTACATGGATATGATTTTGTTTGGAATAAGTAAAGCGCGCTCATTTTGGATCCAAAAGACTTGCTGGTTTAGCCAGGCTGCTCCAGGCCACAAGTGAAAGGCTTGAAGCAGCATAGATTTACATAATAAAAGTGTAAAGATTTTTTTTTTACTATAGGAGAATAATGAAGATCACACTGGGATTTTTCAGTTTTGATATATACTCTTTAAAGTGCCTGTTAATTAATGTTAAGGGGGTGTTTTGATAAGTGTGGGAATGTTGTTTGAAGGTGCATTTACTCTATTTTTGTTAAAAGTTAACAAAGTCAAGAATTTCTTGCAATCTTTGAAGTCAAAATATTGTAAAGTGTGCTTAACATGCTTAACATTTGCTTGAAGGTCAATTGTAAATAATATAAAAATAAAGGGGGGGGGGTCTTGTCCTGGAGCCCCTGCAGGTCTACACTGTCATGCTTTTTACTTCAAACAATTTCTTTTGAATGCTGATGTACAAGAGATGCCAAATTTTTTGTCCTGCAAACTTCTACCCTCTTTTATTTGATTCAGCTAATAACACTGTATGTCTTTTTCCAAATAGCTCCAGATATACAGGCAGATAAGGGACCCTCAAGCCCCTCAGCAAGATCTTCTGAGCATGGCTTTTAAGGTACCAAGAGGCAGAAAAAGCCCAAAGGAAATCAGGTAAAATACTAGCTCTTGGCATATGCCCTCAAAGGCTCCAACGCTCCAAATGGAACTTCATCAGGGCCCTGCTTCAATAGTGGAAAGGATGGTCATTTAAGCCAAAGCCTGCCAGGCTTACATGCCTTTGCTGTGAGGAAGAAGGGACACACTGGAAGGTAGGCTTCCCCCTTGCTCCTCTAAGGGAGGGTTCAGTCTCTTCCAGCCCTGCTCCAGCCACCTGTGACCTAACCTTGCCCAGAATACTGGGATTTGCCACTGAAGGCTAAAAGGTGCCCAGGGCCGTTGGCCCCATCTATGACACTGTGGACGAGCCTGGGGTATTTCTTCCAAGTAGCTGGTAGACTGGTCTCATTTACACAAGGGCCACTTAACTATGTCTTGCCTGAATAGTCAGGTTTTTTCTTCTTCCCTCGAAGATCTCTGTTGTTCATATTGATAGTCTTGTTTTCTGCTGCTTTGTTTATATAGTCTTTCCTTTATTCCTCCTGCCTTAATGCCCCACTCATATTTTAGGCTAGGACCTACTCCTAATTCAGAGCTCCTTTTTTTCTTTTTTGCCAACTTACAAATTTACCTCTCCCACCCAGCTTAGTGTATCCCAAGGTTCTCCTCACCACCCAATGGCTGTAAAGCTCCAGTATAGGACCCCTGGGTTCATCTTTCCAGTTGAAAGAAAACAAAAGCTCTGTCTTCATGCGTGCTGTGGATGGCTTTTCCAGTCTACCTGGGTCATTGCCAGCTGGGAGCAGTGGTCATTGGGACTTTGACGCTAACTGCAGAGTGTGGAAGTGTGACAGCAATTCCAGTGCCATGTGGACTTTCCTGGACTCCTGCTCCTGTGACAGTTTTTGATGGACTGAACTGGGGTTGGGTTGCATTTGCAGAGATTTGGAATGGTGTGGGTGCCAACTTGGACTTGGTGAACACTTTAAGGACATTACTCTTTTATAGATTCTTGTTGTATTAGCTTAAAGAGTTTGCTTAAAGGCTTTAATCACTGTGATGTATTAGTATACTTGTTTTGGGTATCTGTTAGCATTGGCTACACTAATTTTGTGTTTGTTCTGTATTTTTTCTGTCTGCCTCCAAATTAGAAAATCAGATGAGTGCAAATCTCAGCACACAAATTAAAAAGAAAAGGGGGATATATTGTGGACTGTTAATGGCAAAAAGCCATTATAGATTCGAGGCTTAGCAAAAGGCTAAGTTCTCCCCCCTCCATCTCCATATTTGGCTTTGATGCTGAGTATTTGCACCCACTCCACTTGCTTCCTTGGGTTGCTGGAAGCAATATACATGCCCTTCTTCTGACTCTTTGTTTGTTTCAGATGTTTGTAGATTTCACTAATGAATTCTGTTTTTGCCTTGGGAGAGTTCCTGTCTTAGCCTTTGATGTGTAACTTTGTATCAGGGTCCTTGATTTGCATATATCTATATAATAAAGCAAACTGGGGCTATGAGTCACTCAGATACTGCCAGGCAGTTTGAGGAGTCCTCCCGGTCCCATCATTTTTGTTTTGACAAGTGTGTTTCCTTAATTCCGCACGGTTATTAGGAGCTGCGCTGCTCCGCGGCAGGGGCAGGGTGTTTTCTCAGCTTCAGTAGGGGGAGGTGTATCTCAGCTCTCTATAGAGACCTGAGTTACTGCCCCTCTTCCCCACTTCTTGTTTTCAGCTGTGTCTTGTTGTGGTGATTGGAGCTGGAGAGTTGTCTGGACACAACTATATAGGTCTTCCTATATACTTTTTTTTAAAATTAAATTTAATGCAGTGACATTGATAAATCAGGGTACATATGTTGAGAAAAAATATCTCCAGATTATTTTGACATTTGATTGTGCTGTATACCCTTCCCCCAAAGTCAAATTGTCTTCTGTCACCTTCTATCTGGTTTTCTTTGTGCTCCTCCCCTCCCCCACCCCCTCTCTCCTTTCTCAACCCATTCCCCCTCCCCCCAGCCCTCACCCCCGTTGCCATCACATTCTTGTTCATGTCTCTGAGTCTCATTTTTATGTCCCATCTATGTATGGATTCATATAGTTCTTAGTTTTTTCTGATTTACAATACTTATTTCACTCCATATAATGTTATCAAGGTCCATCCATGTTATTGTAAATGATCCGATGTCATCATTTCTTATGGCTGAGTAGTATTCCATAGTATATATGTACCAAAGCTTTTTAATCCACTCGTCCTCTGACGGACACTTGGGCTGTTTCCAGATCTTTGTTATTGTGAACAATGCTGCCACAAATATGGGGGTGCATTTCTCCTTTTGAAGCCATTCTATGGTGTTCTTGGGGTATATTCCTAAAAGTGGGATAGCTGGGTCAAAAGGCAGTTCGATTTTCAGTTTTTTGAGGAATCTCCATACTGTTTTCCACAGTGGCTGCACCAGTCTGCATTCCCACCAGCAGTGCAGGAGGGTTCCCTTTTCTCCACATCCTCGCCAGCACTTATTCTGTGTTGTTTTGTTGATGAGCGCCATTCTGGCTGGTGTGAGGTGATATCTCATTGTGGTTTTAATTTGTATTTCTCCAATGATTAGTGATGTAGAGCATTTTTTCATATGCCTATTGGCCATCTGCATGTCCTCTTTGGAGAAGTGTCTATTCATTTCTTTTCCCATTTTTGGATTGGGTTGTTTGTTTTCCTGGTATTAAGTTTTACAAGTTCTTTATAAATTTTGGTTATTAACCCCTTACCAGACATATTGTCAAATATGTTCTCCCATTGTGTAGTTTGTCTTTTTATTCTGTTCTTATTGTCTTTAGCTGTGCAAAAGCTTTTTAGTTTGATATAATCCCATTTGTTTATCCTGTCTATTATTTCCCTTGCCCATGGAGATAAATCAGCAAATATATTGCTGCGAGAGACGTCGGAGAGCTTACTGCCTATGTTTTCTTCTAAGATGCTTATGGTTTCACGGCCTACATTTAAGTTTTTTATCCATTTTGAGTTTATTTTTGTGAGTTGTGTAAGCTGGTGATCTAGTTTTATTTTTTTCAGGTAGCTGTCCAATTTTCCCAACACCATTTGTTAAAGAGGCTGTCTTTACTCCATTGTATTTCCTTACCTCCTTTGTCAAATATCAGTTGTCCATAAAGGTGTGGGTTTATTTCTGGGTTCTCTGTTCTGTTCCATTGATCTATATGCCTGTTCTTATGCCAGTACCAGGCTGTTTTGAGTACAATGGCCTTGTAGTATAACTTGATATCAGGAAGTGTGATACCTCCCACTTTATTCTTCTTTTTTAAGATTGCTGAGGCTATTCATATTTTTTTTTGGTTCCATATAAAATTTTGGAATATGTGTTTTATATCTTTGAAGTATGTCATTGGTATTTTAATTGGTATTCCATTGAATTTATAGATTGCTTTGGGTAATATAGACATTTTAATGATGTTTATTCTTCCTAACCATGAGCACGGTATATGCTTCCACTTGTTTGTATCTTCCTTGATTTCTTTTATCAATGCTTTGTAATTTTCCGAGTACAAGTCTTTAGTCTCCTTGGTTAAGTTTACTCCTAGGTACCTTATTTTTTTGGTTGTAATAGTGAAGGGGATTGTTTCGTTAATTTCTCTGACTTTCATTGTTGGCATATAAAAATGCCTGTGATTTCTGAGTATTGATTTTATATCCTGCCACTTTGCTGAATTCATTTATCAGGTCCAGTAGTTTTTTGACTGAGACTTTAGGGTTTTCTGTATACAATATCATATCATCTGCAAATAATGATAGTTTTACTTCTTCTTTTCCAACTTGAATGCCTTTTATTTCTTCTTCTTGTCTGATTACTGTGGCTAGGACTTCCAGGACTATGTTAAATAAGAGTGGTAAAAGGGCTCTGGCCGGTTGGCTCAGCGGTAGAGCGTCGGCCTAGCGTGTGGAAGACCCAGGTTCGATTCCCGGCCAGGGCACACAGGAGAAGCACCCATTTGCTTCTCCACCCCTCCGCCGTGCTTTTCTCTCTGTCTCTCTCTTCCCCTCCCGCAGCCAAGGCTCCATTGGAGCAAAGATGGCCCGGGTGCTGGGGATGGCTCTGTGGCCTCTGCCTCAGGCACTAGAGTGGCTCTGGTCGCAACATGGCGACACACAGAATGGGCAGAGCATCGCCCCCTGGTGGGCAGAGCGTCGCCCCATGGTGGGCATGCCGGGTGGATCCCGGTCGGGCACATGCGGGAGTCTGTCTGACTGTCTCTCCCTGTTTCCAGCTTGAGAAAAATGAAAAAAAAAAAAAAAGAGTGGTAAAAGGGGGCACCCCTACCTTGTTCCTGATCTTAAGGGTATTGCTTTTAATTTTTTCCCATTGAGTATGATGTTGGCTGTGGGTTTGTCATAGATGGCTTTTATCATGTTGAGGTATGTTCCCTGTATTCCCACTTTGCTGAGAGTTTTGATCATGAATGGGTGCTGGATTTTATCAAATGCTTTTTCTGCATCTATTGAAATTATCATGGTTTTTCTCCTTCCTTTTGTTTATGTGATGAATCACATTGATTGATTTACGAATATTGTACCAGCCTTGCCTCCCCAGAATAAATCCCACTTGATCATGGTGTATGATTTTTTCCATATATTGTTGGATCCAGTTTGCTAATATTTTGTTGAGGATTTTAGCATCTGTATTCATCAGAGATATTGGCCTATAATTTTCTTTCTTTGTGTTGTCTTTGCCTGGTTTTGGAATCAGAATTAGCCCTGCCCGGTTGGCTCAGCGGTAGAGCGTTGGCCTGGCATGCGGGGGACCTGGGTTCGATTCCCGGCCAGGGCACATAGGAGAAGCACCCATTTGCTTCTCCACCCCCACCCCCTCCTTCCTCTCTGTCTCTCTCTTCCCCTCCCGCAGCCAAGGCTCCATTGGAGCAAAGATGGCCCGGGTGCTGGGGATGGCTCCTTGGCCTCGGCCCCAGGCGCTGGAGTGGCTCTGTTCGTGGCAGAGCGATGCCCCAGAGGGGCAGAGCATCACCCCTGGTGGGCATGCCAGGTGGATCCCGGTCGGGCGCATGCGGGAGTCTGTCTGACTGTCTCTTCCCGTTTCCAGATTCAGAAAAATACAAAAAAAAAAAAAAAAGGAATCAGAATTATGCTCGCCTCATAAAAGGAGCTTGGAAGTCTTCCTTCCTCTTGAATTTTTTGAAATAATTTGAGAAGGATAAGAGTTAGTTCTTCTTTGTATATTTGGTAGAATTCAGTTGTGAAGCTATCAGGCCCTGGACTTTTCTTTGTTTGAAGTTTTTTGATAACTGTTTTGATCTCATTTCGTGTAATCAGTCTGTTTAGGCTTTCTGATTCTTCCAGATTGATTTTTGGAGGATTGTATGTTTCAAGGAATTTGTCCATTTCATTTGGGTTGTCTAGTTTTTTGGCATACAGTTCTTCATACTATTTTCTTACAATATTTTGTATTTCTGTTGTGTCAGTTGTTATTTCTCCACTCTCATTTCTAATTTTATTTATTTGAGTCCTCTCTCTCTTTTTCTTGGTGAGTCTAGTTAAAGGTTCATCAATCTTGTTTACTTTTCAAAGAACCAGCTCCTAGTTTTATTATCCTCTGTATTGTTTCTTTAGCCTCTATGTCATTTATTTCTGCTCTGATCTTTATTATTTTCTTCTTTCTACTACATTTGGGCTTTACTTGCTGTACTTTTTTTAGTTCTTTTAGATGCAGGGTTAAGTTGTTTATTTGAGCTTTTTCTAGCTTCTTAAAGTGTGCCTGTAGTGCTATGAATTTCCCTCTCAGTATTGCTTTTGCTGTGTCCCATAAATTTTGAGTTGTTTTATGCTCATTATCATTCTTTTCTAGGAATTTTTTTATTTCTTCTTTGATCTGATTCTTAATCTATTTGTTATTTAACAACCTGCTATTTAGTTTCCATGTGTTTGAGAATTTTTGAGCTTTTCTGTTGTGGTTTATTTCTAGTTTCATGCCATTATGATCAGAGAAAGTGCTCGATATGATTTCAATCTTCTTAAATTTGTTGAGACCACTTTTGTGCCCTAACATGTGGTCTATCCTAGAGAATGTACCATGAGCACTTGAAAAGAATGTATATTCTGCTGATTTAGGGTGAAAGGTTCTGAAGATAGCTATTAAATGGAGTTGATCTAGTGTGTCCAATAAGTCTGCTGTTTCTTTGTTAATTTTCTTTCTTGAGGATCTATCTAGTGATGTTAGTGGGGTATTGAAATCCTCTACTATTATAGTATTGCTGTTGATCTCACCTTTTAAATCCATCAAAGTCTGCTTTATATATTTAGGTGCTCCTATATTAGGTGCATAGATATTTATAATAGTTATATCTTCCCGTTGGATTACTCCCTTTATCATTTTGTAGTGGCCTTCTTTATCTCTTACTATATCTTTTGTTTTAAAGTCCAATTTGTCTGATATAAGTATTGCTACCCTAGCTGTTTTTTCATTTCCATTTGCATGAAATGTTTTTTTTCCCATCCTTTTACTTTCAATCTATGTGTATCCTTTGTTCTAAGATGTGTCTCTTGTAGACAGCATATGTATGGGTCCTGTTTTCTTATCCATGCAGCTACCCTATGTCTTTTGATTGGATCATTTAATCCATTTACATTTATGGTTATTATTGATATGTAGTTTTTTATTGCCATTTTATTCTTTAAAGCTGTATTCTTTTTTTGCTATATTCTTTTCTCACTTTGATCTGTTTACAACAGGCCCCTTAACATTTTCTGCAGCATTGGTTTGGTTGTAATGAATTCCTTGAGTTGTTTTTTGTCTGGGTAGCTTTTTATTTCTCTTTCGATTTTAAATGCTAGCCTTGCTGGATAAATTAGTCTTGGTTGTAGTTTCTTGTTCTGCATTACTTTGAATATTTCTTGCCATTCCCTTCTGGCCTCAAGTGTTTCTGTTGAGAAGTCAGATGTCATCCTTATGGGGGCTCCTTTGTAGGTGATAGTCTTTTTTTTCTCTTGCAGCTTTTAATATTTTCTCTTTATCGCTTAGCTTTGGTATTTTAATTATGATGTGTCTTGGTGTAGGTTTCTTTGAGTTTCTCTTTAATGGAGTACTCTATGCTTCTTGAACTTGTGAGAGTTTCTCCTGCATTAATTTAGGGAAGTTTTCAGCTATGATATGATTGAACAAAGTCTCTATCCCTTGTTCTTTCTCTTCTTCTTCAGGAACCCTTATGATGCAGATGTTATTTCTCTTCATGTTGTCACAGAGCTCTCTAAGAGCTCTCAGACTTTTTGAGTCTCTTTTCTTTTTCTTCTGTGCTTTCATGCCTTCATTTCAGTTGTCCTCCAACTCGCTGATTCGATCCTCAGCTCTATCTATCCTGTTTTTAATTCCTTCCATTGTGGTCTTTATTTCTGATATTGTATTTGTCATCTCTGGCTGATTCTTTTTTATACTTGCTATTTCTTTATTTAGGTGTTCATAATGACCATCTATTGTTGTTCTAAGATCCCTAAGCATCCTTATAATCATTATTTTGAACTCCGCATCTGGAAGTTTGATTATTTCCATATCACTCAGTTTATCTCCTGAAGGTTTCTCTTGTGGTTTCATTTGGATTGCACTCCTTTGTCTTCTCATCATGGTGTTTTATTTGTAGAGTTGGTTGAGTCTAGGCTTGGTGTTGTCTGCCTCCAGTTTTCAGTTGTGTTATTTCTAGGTCTTCTTGGGTTGGTATCAGCTGTTATCTGTAATCCACTTTCGGATTTGGGCAGCTTTGAAGTCTTGATTTGTTTGTTTTCTTAACAGGTGATAGTCTTGTTTACTGATCTCAGCAGGGGGCTTTCTTGAAACTGTATCCAGGAATGCGATGGGTGTAACCTGAGACTCTGAAGGCCTCTTTAGCCAGCTAATCTCACTGGGGGCAGGGTGTTTTCTCAGCTTCAGTAGGGGGAGGTGTATCTCAGATCTCCATGGAGACCTGAGTTACTGCCCCTCCTCCCCACTTCTTGTTTTCAGCTGTGTCTTGTTTCACTGATTGGAGCTGGAGAGATGTCTGAAGATTTCTGATCTGGAAGCAATTCAGTACTGTTTTGTGAAAGGATCAGTCCCTCCCCCAGCTATGGCTGCCTCCAGCACGGATGAGTCAGCTTTTTTTAAGTTTGTTTCCTGCATTCCTTAGCCCCTCATAGTCTGTCTCTCTCACTCTCCTTTCCACTTGGGAGATGAGCTGGTCTTTTCAACACACCTCGCTCCCTGGTTGCCAGGCAGGTGGCTGTGAGCAGTATTTTCTGCTCTTTCCCTGGAGTGAGATCCCCTCTGGGCTTTCAGCCTCACCCCCTCTCCGTTCATGTAAGCAGGGGAGATTCAGGTGCTTCCTACCAGGTTTGTTTTGGCTTCTTCTTTGCTCCTTGGTTTTTGAGAGCTGTTCTTGTAGCCCAGAGTTGGTTTTTCATGCTGATTTTTCCTAAATTGATTTGTATTTTAGTTTGGTGGTGAGAGCTGGGCGTCTGTGCATCTGCCTACTTCGCTGCCATCTTCAGGTCTCTCTTCTTATATACTCTTGTTGATCAATGTTGCTCTCTTAAATTTAATTTTCTAAATAAAAAATAAAAATTACCAAAATGAAAGATTCTTGGAAAAAATTAAATCTAGGTTGAAAGTGTCAAGTTATTTTTTTTTTTGTATTTTTCTGAAGTCAGAAGTGGGAGGCAGCAGACAGACAGACTCCCGCATGTGCCTGACTGAGATGCACCCAGCATGCTCACCAGGGGCAATGCTCTGCCCATTTGGGCCATTGCTCTGCTGCAATTGGAGCCATTCTAGCACCTGAGGCAGTGGCCATGGAGCCATCCTCAGTGCCTGGGACAACTTTGCTCCAAGGGAGGCTTGGCTGCAGGAGGGGAAGAGAGAGATAGAGAGAAAGGAGAGAGGGAAGGGTGGAGAAGCAGATGGGTGCTTCTCCTGTATGCCCTGACTGGGAATCAGACCCAGGACTTTCACATACTGGGTCAACACTCTACTGCTGAGCCAGCTGGTCAGGGAAGGTTATTTATTTCTTTTTTAAGGCAGAAAGGCCCTGGCTAGTTGGCTCAGTGGTAGAGAATCAGCTCAGTGTGTGGAGGTCCTGGGTCTGATTCCCAGTCAGGGCACACAGGAGAAGCACCCATCTACATCTCTACCTCTTCCACTCTTGCTTCTCTCTGTATCTCTCTTCTTCTCCTGAAGCCATGGATTAATTGGAGCAAGTTGGCCCTGGGTGCTGAGAATGATTCTATGGCCTCTGCCTCAGGCACTAAGAAGAGCTTGGTTGCTGAGCAACAGAGCAATGCCCCAGATGGGCAAAGCATTGCCCCCTAGTGTGTTTTCCAGGTGGATCCCAGTTGGGGTACATGTGGAAGTCTGTCTATCTGCCTCCCTTCCTCTCACTAAATAAAAAAAGAGAGAGGGAGAGGGAGAAAGGGAGAGATATAAGAAACATTAACCCATAGTTGTGTCACTTTAGTTGTTTATTGATTGGTTTTCATATGTGTCTTGACCAGAACTGGGAGGCAGAGGGAAGCTCATTCTGAGCTAGTAACCTCTTCCTCTAGCCAGTACACTTGGGCTCAAGCCAGCAGCTGCAGGATGCTGTTAATGATCCTGCACACAAGAGCAACACTCCGCAATCAAGCCTGTGACCTTGGATTTTCCAACCTGGGACCTCAGTGTTTCAGGTCGATGCTCTAGTCACTGTGCCAACATTGGTCAGGCTGGTTCTTTTTAAGACCTCAGAAATATCCAGGGTGATGTCACCATATAGAGCCTTTCAACAAAACAGAATGCCCTCTCAGTATCTCAAGGGCATACCTCCTACACCAGGGGTTGGAAACCTATGGCTCACGAGCCAGATGTGGCTCTTTTGATGGCTGCATCTGGCTCACAGACAAATCTTTAATAAAAAAAGAAATAACGTTAAAAACATAAAACATTCTTATGTATTACAATCCATTCATTTCCACCGCTCATGTTAATGGTTGTGGGTGGCTGGAGCCAATCACAGCTGTCCTCCAGGACAACACCAAATTTTTATTGAATAATGCATAACATACACGAGTCATTGTATAGCTCTCACAGAATTACATTTTAAAATATGTGGCGTTGCCTGACCAGGCGGTGGCACAGTGGATAGAGCGTCGGACTGGGATGTGGACAACCTAGGTTCGAGACCCGAGGTTGCCAGCTTGAGCGCGGGCTCATCTGGCTTTAGCAGAAAAAAGCCCACCAGTTTGGACCCAAGGTCACTGGCTCGTGTAAGGGGTTACTCAATCTGCTGAAGGCCCGCAGTCAAGGCACATACCAGAAAGCAATCAATGAACAACTAAAGTGTTGCAACAAAAAACTGATGATTGATGCTTCTCATCTCTCTTTGTTCCTGTCTGTCTGTTCCTATCTCTGACTCTCTCTCTGTCTCTGTAAAAAAAAAAAAAAAAGTGACGTTCATTGCTCTCTCAGCCAAAAAGGTTCCTGGCCTGTGTCATACACCCTACTAATTAAAGTATAAGGCCCGTAAAAATTTTATGGTAATTGTACCACAAAAGGGACTCCAAGTACAGAGCAGGTTCTGTATCAAAGAGATATCAGTGTGGAACTTTTTTTTTTAAAGTTAACAGTTTTTTATTTTATTTTATTTATTCATTTTTTTTTAGAGAGGAGAGAAAGAGGGAGAGGGAGAGAGAGAGAGAGTGAGAGAGAGAGAGAGAGAGAGAGAGAGAGAGAGAGATGGGGGGGAGGAGCTGGAAGCATCAACTCCCATATATGCCTTGACCAGGCAAGCCCAGGGTTTCGAACCGGCGACCTCAGCATTTCCAGGTTGACGCTTTATCCACTGCGCCACCACAGGTCAGGCTAAAATAATCACATTTTAAGAATATTGTGCTAGGCCCTGACCAGTTTGCTCAGTGGTAGAATGTTGGTCCTGTGTTTGGATGTCCCAGGTTCAATTTCCGGCCAGAGCACACAGGAGAAGTGATCATCTGCTTCTCCACCCCTCCCCCTCTCACTTCTCTATCTCCCTATCTCTCTCTCTTCTCCTCCCCTCCTGCAGCCATAGCTCAATTGGAGTGAGTTGGCCTGGGTGCTGAGTATGGCTCCATGACCTTTGCCTCAGACACTAAAAAATGGCTCTAGTTGCTATGGATCAAGGGGCCCAGATAGGCAGAACATTGCCCCCTAGGGGGCTTGCTGGGTGGATTCCTGGGGCACATGCAGGAGTCTGTCTCTCTGCCTCCCCTCCTTTCACTAAAAAAAAAAAAAATTGTGCTAACAGAGCATTGTCAGCTTAGAGTAAATGTGACAGAGAATTACAAAATGAAGATGCCTATAGACTAACATTCTATGGGTGCTAGCTCAGCTCAACTTCTCCAGAGAAACAGAACCAATAGGATTTCTCTTGCGCTCTCTCTCTCTCTCTCTCTCTCTCTCTCTCTCTCTCTCTCTCACACACACACACACACACACACACACACACACACACACACACACCGTGAATGTGCCCTACTCAGCTGTGCCCTGTACTCACTCCATATATACCCAAGGACCACCTTGACTCTCAGTATATGCTGCCATGTTTGGAGATATCATATAATGAATCTAAAAACTATTGTAGTGGGTGAAGGTGGAGGCCAGAACTTTGGAAATAATTGCAGTGCATGGAAAGTTACATCACTGATACCAGAATGTAGAAGAGCAAGAATCAGGAGTTCCAGCCAGCAACAGTGTCTACTTGAAACTAGAAAGCCTGTGGAGGCAAGTTCACTCCCTGACGTTGGATTGTTTTCAGATCCAGCACAGCCACAGAACAGGTCTGACAGTAATTTTTCACTTGCTATTCTTTCAGCATGTTCCTTGCATCAGATTTCCTGGTCGGCCATGATGTATTAGTGAGACCAGAAAAATGACCCACAGACATGGCCTCCTGTTACCATGAACACCAATTACATGACACAGATGCTGGTGAGAAGGAAAGAGGTTTATTCAAGTACCAGCCCCCTGAGAAGATGGGGGAACTCCTGTCCTCAAAAACCCATCTCCCCTCTTGGTGCAGGCAGGGGTTCTTACAAAGGGGGAGAAGGAGGATGGAATGAACAGAATAGAACAAAGGAATTCAAAGGAGGGGGTTGAGAGTTCTTTGCTGAGGGAACTCAGCACAATTTGCTCAGATAACTGATTAAAGGCCATGTATCTTCCAGAGTTGGCATATCTAAATGTGGGAGTCTGTTCCTTTGTTACAGGAATTGAAGATAGCAGTTAATTTATAAATTAGAATTTGTTCTACAGATTCCCAAAGACAAGCTGCTCTCTTTGGCCTTGAGTGAACGAGAATCAGAACTGCAACACCCAGCATGGTGGGAGTGAGGGGAAGGGCGGGACCTGATGCTTATTCTTCCTGCTAGGATATTCACCCTTGATGTGTGTGAGCCAGGGGGGAACAGGTCTTTTAACTGTAAGGAGAGCTTGCCCAGAGGTGAAAGCACAGGGTTGATTATATGCATTTGATTTTTCACAGAATACATAACTGTGGTTATCAAAAGTAGTCATGTTGGATCATGGCCACAAGAGCAACAAACTGGATTTAACACTTTACAGAAATTCTTTTATGAACTAATTTTGTTAGTACATTCTAATTTAGCTTTATTTTTAAGGCTAGTCAAACTAATATCAGTAAATCAATAATATAATATGTTTATTCCGGATTACATTAGGACCCAAGTTTTTGAGCCTTTTGATCTGACTGCGCCACCTACAATCACCAACTTTTTGTCACACAAATTCTTCCTTTTACACTTCAGAGTCCCAAATGGCTGTTACTATTTTCTCTTCTGAAAAACGAAGTACAGGTGCATAAATTCAGAAACATAAAAATTTTGATAGAATTTGGTCCAAATGACCAAAAGCACAGCTGAATATGAGAACTTTAGACATTTACTTCAACATATGTAGTAAGAAATATTCATTAAAAATGTTGAAAAACCACTCTCAAAATACTAAAAAGGTTGAGACTTAAATTTGGAAATAAAATGTTGAAACCTATCATTATTTGTCCATGTTGTTTAATCCCCCAGGACAGAAACAAAACTGAGGGAATGGACTCAGGCTTAGGAATCTAGAGGGGGCAAGAGAGGCACAAATTTGGAGTAAAACAATTAACCACACCCCCAGGGCTGCAGGAACAACACGTCAAAGTGTGGCTGGGTTTGTAAATGAATCTGGGTTTGGGCTGGATGTGAAGAGGAATTTGGAACACACTGTATCAGGAATTACCAACAGGTACACACTTAATATCCCATAAATCAGGCGTGCACAAAGTTTCGTGCATGCTTATTACGGGTGTGTGCGGAAGAGCCTGGAGCAGGAACCTCAGACACCACATATGGGTTCTGAATAGTATGAGGTGATTGGGCGCTTCCTATCAATATATAATATCAATAATTTATTATATAAATTCATTGGCACCATTACAGATGCCCCACAACTACCCTCCCTTTCTCCTTTTCAAAAGGACATTTAGAAACACACACACACACAATTATTTATGTCATGAACTATCCATTGATCACTGCTTCATCTGTCAGGTGTCAGTTCGAAAAGCACCTCCTTGGGACACTCCTGCACTCTCTCCCCACATTATGTCAAGTCTCCTTGTCAACTCTTTTTCAGTCCCTTTACATTTCCTACATGCACTTTAAAAAATAGCTCCATACTTATCCCTTTAATGTCTGTCTTCTGAACAAGACTAAATCACATCCGTTCTGTTCAGGGCTGTGAGCTCTGCATGCAGCACAGGGCCCTGCATGGAGCAGATGCTCTGTTTATTGATGTCAACATCAGCAGCCACAGTGAGGAACAAAGTGGAGGTGACACTGATGCAATTTGATAGGAAAGGGTCAGGAGACCAAGTATACAGGAGGGAATCTGATACAAGTGTGCAAGATCTTCACTCTGAGAACTTCAAAACATTCCATACATCAGTTAAAAAATATGAAATAAATTCAAACTTCTTCCATGCTCATGGATTGAATGTTTCAATATTCTTAAAATGTAAATTCTCCCCAAAGGCAGAGATTTATTGCAATCAAAATCAAACACCCAACAGGTTTTTATAAACTTTGTTGAAAATCTGTTTCCTGAATGTTCTCAAAAGACCTAGAATAAGCAAAATAATTTTATTAGGAGAATAAAGACTATGTGTAAGAGAACAGTAATAAAACAATATAATATTAGTTTAATGACATAAATAATTAACAGGTCAGGATAAAGCACCCAAACAGACCCATACATACATTGTCACCTCTCTTTCCAAAAGACACTACGGCAGTTAGATGGAGAAAGAATGATGCCAGGTAATTAATTGAATACCCACGTGAAAAATGGAACTACTTCAGCAAATACAAAAATAAGTTCAAAATTGATTATAGGACTAATGTGAGTAGTGAAAACATAAAGCTCCCAGAAAAAAAACCCTTACAATTTGAGATTAAACATAAATTCTTGAAAGGACACAAAAAGGACTAACCATCAAAAAACAAATTAATCAATTTTAAATTGGACTTATTAAAATGAAGAACTTCTGTTCATCAAAACCATCAACATGAAGAAAGTGTGAAAAGACAAGACACAAACTGAGTTAGAGAGAGGAGGAGAAATGAGTTAGAAACAGAAATACCACATCTACACTATAGAACCAGTATGAAAGAGACCACTAATCAATTTATAAAATATAAAAAGAAGAAACACCTTAAATAAAAGGATACCCAAATAGTCAATGGAAAGATGAAAACACATACAACTTCAGTCATTGTAAATGTCAAAATACTTGTAGCTGTCATCATTTCTTATAGCTGAGTATGTATATACCACCTCTTTTTTGTCTGATCCTCAGTTGAGGGACACTTTGGTTGTTTCCATGTCTTGGCCACTGTGAACAATGCTGCAATGAATATGGGGTGCATGTGTCTTTATGTACTAATGTTTTTGAGTTTTTTGGACAGATTCACAGTAAAGGGATTGCTGAGTCATATATTCTAGTCTTAATTCTAGTCTTAATTTTTTGAGGAACCATCATACTTTCTTACATAATGGCTGTGCCAGTTTACATTCAACTAGCAGTGAATGAGGGTTCCTTTTCTCCGCAGCCTCTCCAACACTTATTACTTTATTGATAAATGCCAATCTGACAGGTGTGAGGTGATATCTCATTGTAGTTTTGATTTGCATTTCTCAAATAGCTAGTGAAGATGAGCATCTTTTCATATATCTGTTGGCCATTTGTATGTCTTCATTGAAGAACTATCTGTTTAGGTCCTCTCCCCATTTTTAATAGGATTGTTTGTTTGTTGCTGAGCTTTGTGAGTTCTGTATATATTTTGGATATTAACTCCTTGTCAGTGTTATTGTTTGCAAATATTTCCCATTTGATTGGCTGTCCATTTGTTTTGTTGTCAGTTTCCTTTGCTGTGCAGAAGCTTTTTAGTTTGATATATTCTAATTCATTTATTGTTGCCTTTACTTCCCGTGCCTTTGGGGTCAAATTCATAAATTGTTCTCTATGGCCAAGGTCCATGAGTTTAGTACCTATGTTTTCTTCTATGTAATTTATTGTTTCAGCTCTGATATTTAGGTCTTTGATCCACTTTGAATTAATTTTTTTACAGGAGGGCAAACTGTAGTCATTTTATTCTTTGCTTGTGGCTTTCCAATTTTCCCAGCACCATTTATTGAAGAGGCTTTCTTTTCTCCCTTGGGTGTTTTTGGCTCCTTTGTCAAATATTATTTGTCAATATATATATGTGGTTTTATTTCTGGGCTCTCAATTCTGTTTCATTGGTCTGTATGTCTGTTCTTTTGCCAACACCATACTTTTGTGATTATTGTGGCTCTATACTATAATTTAAAGTCAGGTAGAGTGATATTTCCAGCTTCATTCTTTTTTCTTAAGATTGCTTTGGCTATTTGGTTTTTTTTATGGTTCCATACAAATCTGATGATTTTTTTGTTCCATTACTTAAACAAATGACATTGGAATTTTGACAGGAATTGCACTGAATTTGTATATTGCTTTGTGTAATATGACCATTTTAACTATGTTGATTCTTCCAACCCATGGACATAGAATATTTTTTAAATTTCATTCTGTGTTTTTTAATTTCTCTCAATAATGCTCTGTATTTTTCAGTATATAGGTCCTTCACATCCATTGTTAAGTTTATTCCTAGGTATTTCATTTTTTGTTGTTGCAACTGTAAAGGAATTTCACTTTTAGGTCATTTTCCAAAATTTCATCATTGGTATACAGAAAAGCAATAGACTTGTATATTGATTTTGTATCCTGCAACTTTATTGTATTTGTTAACGGTTTCTAATAGTTTTCTAGTAGTCTTTGGGGTTTTTTATACACAGGATGATGTCATCTGCAAAAACTGATATTTTTACTTCTTCTTTCCCAACATGAATGCCTTTTATTTCTTTCTCTTGCCTGATTGCTCTGGCTAAAATTCCAGAAGTATGCTACATAAGAGTGGAGAGAGTGGGCAGCTTTGTCTTCTTTCTGATTTCATTTTTTTTACCATACTCATTTTATTGACTGTTTTAAATAAACATAAATGATGTTGTATCTTATCAAATGCCTTTCCTGCAACTATTGATAGGATCATATGATCTTTGTTCTTTGTTTTGTTGATGTGGTGTATTACATTGATCAGTTTCTGTATGTCGTACCATCCTTATGCTCCTGGAATGAATCCCACTTGATTAATAAAAGAATTGTATTAATTTTTAATGTGTTGTTGTATTTCAATTGCTAGTATTTTATTTAGGATATTTGTATCTGTGTTCATTAGAAATATTGGTCTGTAGTTTTCATTTTTTGTGTTGTCCTTGCCAGGTTTTAGTATCAGGGTTATGTTGGCTTTATAAAATGTGTTAGGAAGTATTGCTTCTATTTTTTGGAAGACTTTGAGAAGGATAGGTACCAAATCTTCTATGAATGTTTGGTGGAATTCATTAGTGTAGCCATCTGGCCCTGGACTTTTATTTTGGGGGAGGATTTTGATAGATGTTTCTATTTCCTCCCTGCTGAGGGGTCTACTATGTTTCCTATGTCTTTATGACTCAGTCTAGAAAGATTGCATACTTCTAAGAATTTATCCATTTCTTCTAGTTTGTTGAATTTAGTGGTATATAATCTTTTAAAATATTCTACTATGACCCCTTTTATATCTACAATGTCTGTGGTAATTTCTCCTCTTTCATTTTGGAGTTTGTTTATATGAGTCGTTTCTCTCTTTTCCTTAGTGAGTCTAGCCAAGGGTTTGTGAATTTTATTGATCTTTTCAAAGAATCAGCTTTTTTTGTATTAATTTTTTTCTATAGTTTTTTTGTTCTCTATTTCATTTAGTTCTGCTCTATTTTTTACTATTTCTTTTCTTCTGCTGACTTTAGGTTGCCATTGTTCTTCTATTACCTTTTTTTTTTTTTTTTAAGTGAGAGGAAGGGAGCTACAGAGAAAGATGCTTACATGCACCCTGATGGGGATCCACCCAATGACCCTCTTCTGGAGCTCTCTGCCCATATTGGGCCAGTGCTCACAACTGAACTATTTTTAGCACCTGAGACAGGGGATCCACAGAGCCATCATCAGCACCTGGGGCCAACACATTCAAATCAATCGAGCCATAGATGCAGGAGGGGGGGAGAGAGAGAGAGAGAGAGAAAAGGCAGAAGGGGAGGGGAAGAAAAGTAGATTGTCAACTTTCCTGTGTGCTCTGACTGGGAATCAAACACAGGACTTTCATACACAGGCTCAACACTCTATCACTGAGCTAATCGGCCAGGGCCTGTTCTTCTATTTATAGTTCTTTCAGATGGAATGTTAGATTGTTTACTTGGGATCACTCTTGTTTTTTGATGTAAATGTGTAATAATATAAACTTCCCTCTTATGAGTGCTTTTGCTGCATCTCAGAAAATTCGATATGTAGTGTTATTTTTTTTCTGTATATATTTTCTGATCTCTTTTGAAGGACAGATATATTACAAGGACTAGAGCAAGAAATTATTAGTTTTTTTTTTAAGGCAGTTCTAGATAGTGGGTGTAATTGCAGTTAATGCTTCTGGTCTCAATGGGAATTTCCATATATTGGGCAAAGGGTTTGGTCACATTAATAGTTACCTTGATAGGAGAGGCTGATTTGATTTTTCCTGTACCTGATGTAGAGAGTGCCTATAATTCGTCAGGCACAATTTGTAATATTTGTTCATTTTCCAGCCCTTTTTCTTCTTTATCTCTTTGTTTTATAATCATTATCCTTTCATTTGTCTGATTGTAGTTTGAGTCTGAACTGTCTAATATTTCACCTATTTGTGAGAAATAAATGTAAGTATCATTAAAGTCTTGGCCTAGTAAATGCACCAGAGCACTTTTAATAGGAAAAACACATGTGGTCCTGTAAGATTTCCTAATTGGAAAATAATCTCAGTTCTGATTTTAAAACTGACATTGGCAAATTTGATACCCCTACTACTTATACTGCATTTGTGCTTTGAGGGAGAGGGCAATGAAGGAGGGCAAGGTTAGGGACAGATAGTGTGACTTGTGTTGTTGAGAGCCTAGTTATTTCCCCTTTTAGAGCTATTATCCTCTCTCCCATAATATTAATAAAAACAAGGGAAATGACCTCTTGTATACCTCAGAGCGGCCCTACATTTGTTTCACTTTCTTTTCTCTCTCAAGACCACATTTTAGTTTCTGGCATCTTGCCATGGCCAGGTTTCTTACAATGAAAACAGACTCCTCTGTTTTCTGTGCATAAACATTTCTGTGTTGCCTTAATTTGAGTACTTAATTATGTTGTAAACACATAATTTTGTGGCATTATCTTTTTTCTTCTTCTGAGTGGTTTTCAATAACTGATCAGCTAAGTCTACCAATTCATTAATATGCAATGTGACACAGCCTAAATTGTGTCATTTTATTAAAGTGACAGTTTTTTTTATCTAGTCCATTTAAAAATGTTGAATTGGTTAAAGAGTAATTTTGGTGACTTCGGAGGCTAGCAGGTGCCCTTGCCAAATATTGTTAAAAGGTCTTTTGAACCTGTCAAAGAAATCAAGTACAATATCCTCTGGCCACCTTTTGCATTGCTGGATCCTAGCCCAATCAAAAGTTTTAGGAAAAGTGTCTATTCATTTCTTTTGCCCATTTTTGGATTGGATTGTTTGTCTTCCTGGTATTAAGTTTTACAAGTTCTTTATAAATTTTGGTTATTAACCCCTTATCAGACGCAATGTCAAATATATTCTTCCATTGTGTAGTTTGTCTTTTTATTCTGTTCTTATTGTCTTTAGCTGTGCAGAAGCTTTTTAGTTTGATAAAGTCCCATTTGTTTATCCTGTCTTTTATTTCACTTCCCTGTGGAGACAAATCAGCAAATATATTGCTGCGAGAGATGTCAGAGAGCTTACTGCCTATGTTTTCTTCTAAGATGCTTATGGTTTCACGGCTTACATTTAAGTCTTTTATCCATTTTGAGTTTATTTTTGTGAGTGGTGTAAGTTGGTGGTCTAGTTTCATTTTTTGCAGGTAGCTGTCCAATTTTCCCAACACCATTTGTTGAAGAGGCTATCTTTACTCCATTGTATTTCCTTACCTCCTTTGTCAAATATCAGTTGTCCATAGAGCTGTGGGTTTATTTCTGGGTTCTCAGTTCTGTTCCATTGATCTATGTGCCTGTTCTTATGCCAGTACCATGCTGTTTTGAGTACAATGGCCTTATAATATAACTTGATATCCAGAAGTGTGATCCCTCCTGCTTTATTCTTCCTTTTCAAGATTGCTGAGGCTATTCATGTTCTCTTTTGGTTCCATATAAATTTTTGGAATATGTGTTCTATATCTTTGAAGTAAGTCATTGGTATTTTAATTGGTATTGCATTGAATTTATAAATTGCTTTGGGTAATATAGACATTTTAATGATGTTTATTCTTCCTAACCATGAGCACGGTATATGCCTCCACTTATTCATATCTTCCCTGATTACTTTTATCAATGTTTTATAATTTTCTGAGTACAAGTCTTTAATCTCCTTGGTTAGATTTATTACTAGGTACTTTATTTTTTTGGTTGCAATGGTAAAGGGGATTGATTCCCTGATTTCTCTTTCTGACAGTTCATTATTAGTGAATAAAAATGCCTGTGATTTCTGAGTATTGATTTTATATCCTGCCACCTTGCCGAATTCATTTATCAGGTCTAGTAGTTTTTTGACTGAGACTTTAGGGTTTTCTAAATACAATATCATATCATCTGCAAATAATGATAGTTTTACATCTTCTTTTCCAATTTGGATGCCTTTTATTTCTTTTTCTTGTCTGATTGCTGTGGCTAGGACTTCCAGAACTATGTTGAATAAGAGTGGTGAAAGGGGGCACCCCTGCCTTGTTCCTGATCTTAAGGGGATTGCTTTTAATTTTTGCCCATTGAGTATGATGTTGGCTGTGGGTTTGTCATAGATGGCCTTTATCATGTTGAGGTATGTTCCCTGTATTCCCACTTTGCTGAGAGTTTTGCTCATGAATGGGTGCTGGATTTTATCAAATGCTTTTTCTGCATCTATTGAAATTATCATATGGTTTTTCTCCTTTCTTTTGTTTATGTGATGAATCACATTGATTGATTTGTGAATATTGTACCAGCCTTGCCTCCCAAGAATAAATCCCACTTGGTCATGGTGTATGATTTTTTTCATATATTGCTGGATCCGGTTTGCTAATATTTTGTTGAGGATTTTTGCATCTAAGTTCATCAGGGATATTGGCCTATAATTTTCTTTTTTTGTGTTATCTTTGCCTGGTTTTGGAATGAATTATGCTCGCCTCATAAAAGGAGTTGGGAAGTCTTCCTTCTTCTTGAATTTTTTGAAATAGCTTGAGAAGGATAGGAGTTAGTTCTTTAAATATTTGGTAGAATTCACTTGTGAAGCCATCAGGCCCAGGACTTTTCTTTTTTGCGAGTTTTTTGATAGCTGTTTCAATCTCGTTTGTTGTAATTGGTCTGTTTAGGTTTTCTGATTCTTCCAGATTGAGTTTTGGAAGATTATATGATTCAAGGAATTTGTCCATTTCATCTAGGTTGTCTAGTTTTTTGGCGTACAGTTCTTCATAGTATTTTCTTACAATATTTTGTATTTCTGTTGTGTCAGTTGTTATTTCTCCACTCTCGTTTCTAATTTTATTTATTTGAATCCTCTCTCTTTTTTTCTTGGTGAGTCTCATTAAAGGTTCCTCGATCTTGTTTACCTTTTCAAAGAACCAGCTCCTGGTTTCATTGATCCTCTGTATTGTTTCTTTAGTTTCTATGTCATTTATTTCTGCTCTGATCTTTATTATTTCCTTCCTTCTACTACCTCTGGGCTTTACTTGCTGTTCTTTTTCTAGTTCTTTCAGATGCAGGGTTAAGTTGTTTATTTGAGCTTTTTCTAGCTTCTTGAGGTATGCCTGTAATGCTATAAACTTCCCTGTCAGGACTGCTTTTGCTGTGTCCCATAAATTTTGAGTTGATGTATGCTCATTATCGTTTGTTTCTAGGAATTTTAAAATTTCTTCTTTGATCTCAATGTTAACCCATTCATTATTTAATAACATGCTATTTAGTTTCCAAGTGTTTGAATATTTTTCAATTTTTCTATTGTGGTTGATTTCTAGTTTAATGCCATTGTGATCAGAGATAGTACTCGATATGATTTCAATCTTCTTAAATTTGTTGAGACCGCTTTTGTGCCCTAATACGTGGACTATTCTAGAGAATGTACCATGAGTGCTTGAAAAGAATGTATATTCTGTTGTTTTAGGGTGAAAGGTTTTGAAGATATTTATTAAATCGAGTTGATCTAATATGTCCTTTAAGTCTGCTGTTTCTTTGTTAATTTTCTTTCTTGAGGATCTATCTAATGATGTTAATGGGGTATTGAAATCCCCTACTATTATAGTATTGCTGTTGATCTCTCCCTTTAAGTCCATCAAAGTTTGCTTTATATATTTAGGTGCTCCTATATTAGGTGTGTAGATATTTATAATGGTTTTATCTTCCTTTTGGATTGCTCCCTTTATCATTATGTAGTGACCTTCTTTATCTCTAACTATGGTCTTTGTTTTAAAGTCCATTTTGTCTGATATAAGTATTGCTACCCCAGCTTTTTTTTCATTTCCATTTGCATGAAATATTTTTTTCCATCCTTTTATCTTCAGTCTGTGTGAATCTTTTGATTTAAGGTGTGTCTCTTGTAGAGAGCATATGTATGGGTCCTGTTTTCTTATCCACACAGCTACCCTATGTCTTTTGATCAGGTCATTTAATCCATTAACATTTAAAGTTATTACTGATATGTAATTGTTTATTGCTATTTTTTTTCTTTAAAACTGTATTCCTCTTTTGCTATATTCTTTTTTTCCTTTGATCTGATTACAACAGGCCCCTTAGCATTTCTTGCAGCCTTGGTTTGGTTGCAGTAAATTCCTTGAGTTTTTTTTGTCTGTAAAGCTTTTTATTTCTCCTTCAATTTTAAGTGATAGTCTTGCTGGATAAAGTAGTCTTGGTTGTAGGTTCTTGTTCTGCATTACTTTGAATATTTCTTGCCATTCCCTTTTGGCCGCAAGTGTTTTTGTTGAGAAGTCAGAAGTCATCCTTATGGGGGCTCCTTTGTAGGTGATAGTCTTTTTTTCTCTAGCAGCTTTTAATATTTTCTCTTTATCATTTAGCTTTGGTATTTTAATTATGATATGTCTTGGTGTTGGTTTCTTTGGGTTTCTCCTAATGGAGTTTTCTGTGCTTCCTGAACATGTGAAATGTTTTCCTGCCTTAATTGGGGGGAGTTTTCCACTATGATTTGTTTGAACAAAGTCTCTATCCCTTGTTCTTTCTCTTCTTCTTCAGGAACCCCTATGATGCAGATGTTATTTCTCTTCATGTTGTCACAGAGCTCTCTTAGAGTTCCCTCAGACTTTTTGAGTCTCTTTTCTTTTTTCTGCTCTGCTTCTGTGCCTTTATTTATCGTGTCCTCTAACTCGCTGATTCAATTCTCTGCTTCATCCATCCTGCTTTTAATTCCTTCCATTGTATTCTTTATTTCAGATATTGTATTTGTCATTTCTGACTGATTCTTTTTTATTATTTCAATGTCCTTTTTTATATTTGTTATCTCTTTATTTAGGTTTTCGTAATGGCCATCTATGGTTGTTCTAATATCTTTGAGCATCCTAACAATCGTTATTTTAAACTCTGCATCTGGTAATTTGGTTATATCTGATTCACTTAAGTCCTTTTCTGGGGATTTCTCTTGGTTTATTTGTGTTGTATTTCTCTGCCTCCACATTTTCTCTTCACGGGAGTGGCTGTGATCACACGCTCGGGTGCACAAGCGTTGGTGGCCTTGGCCTTTGCCCTGCCCCCGTGTGTGGCATTATGCTCGGTCCTGAGGGCACTGGCGAGCACCTTTGCTCAGCTGCGGGTCTCCGCCTGTTTCCGGGCTTTCGCCCTGCCCTTGCAGGAGAAGCCCGCTTGAGGAACGGCTGCTAGCCTTGGCTCTACCACCGGGAAGGACTGCGTGCCCAAGCTCTGCTCAGTAGCGGAACTCCGCCTCTTCTGGGCTTTTGGCTCCACCCCCGCAGGAGGAACCGGCTACCAAGTCAGACCGCAAGCCTGGGTTGCACGGGCGGGGCAAGGCTGTGCTCCTGTGCCCTTGCTCAGGGGCTGGTCTCCACCCTTTCCGGGGTTCCTGCCCTTCTCCCGCAGGCTGGATTACAGGCTGCCGGCAGCTGAGTTTGACAGCTTTTGCACGCCCCCTTCCCCCAGCCGGGCAAGATTGAGCTCACACCTGAGCCCAGTGGTGGCCAGCTGGCTTCTGCCCCTGCCAGCAGAACCACGCTTTTGTCTCCCGCTGCCGCCCGCCCTTCGGGCGAGCCCTCAGCCGCGTGGGTGGGGGCATTGCAGCTCGGACCCTAAGACTCACTACTGTAGACCCAAAAGCTCCCTCCTTCTATGCAACTCTGCTCTGAGTGCCGTGGGGGAGCTTGTTTGGCTGCTCTTCTGCTTCCCTTTGCTGGTATTGCTGTTTCCGGGGGAAATATTCACTTCAGCTTTGGGGAGTGACTCATCCCAGGGGTTAGGGTGGCTATCTCCCAAAATGTTTCTCCCTGTGCCTCCTAGATTATACTCTCTTCCTGTTACTCTGGTCCTCTCCTCTCTCCCCATCCCCAGGAGCCCCGGGTGAGTGGTTGTGAGAGAGATGTTCTGTGCGGTCCCTTTAAGAAGGATCCTGGGTCTGAGAAATCAGACTCTTTCTCACAAACAGTATCCTGACTTGTTTCCAGCTAAATACTGTCCTTACGCCTCTTCTGGGCTCTGGGGCTGCAGGCTGGGGCTTTGTTCCTGGGGCTCAGGACCCTTCCCCCTCTGCTAAACTCACTTCCCGCCACACGAGTCTCTCCCTGCTGCCGTTAGCTCCAGGGAGCTGGGCAGCCCTCTCTGCGTTTCCGCTTTTTCTACTAGTCTCGGTGCGGCTTCTTCAGTGTTCCTTGGTTGAAGAGTCCTCTTAGTTTAGTCCAAAGTTGGTTTTTCCAGATGATAGTTCTTAAAATTAGTTTGTATTCCACTTTGGTTCTGGGAGGTAGATGTTGGTATGTCCGCCTACTCCAGCACCCTCTTGTCTTTCCTCATAGCTAAAGCTCATAATCATTGTCAATTTAAAGAATTTTTAGTTGAAATGGAGAGTGAGTACACAGATCTTCTGTTGCATAACAAGGTACCTTGGTTATCAAGAGGAAATGTTTTGAAATGTTTCACTTCCTTATTAACAGAAATTAAAGCATTTCTCCTTGAGAAGGGTGTTCATTATCCAGAACTAATGAACAGTCAGTAGATCCAAAAATTTTATTTTATGGTAGATGTCAGGAAAAATTGGCACATAACAAGAAATCAAATTTGGAGAGACACTTTACAACTAAACACGTGACATTTAGTACTAAATATCCTGTGTATGATGCAAGGAAGAAAGCAGTTGAGGAACTTCAGAAGAGTCAAGAAAAATCAAGTTCTTATTTAATTACTTGATGCAATCTTCCAACAATGGAAATTCCAACAAATTTCTCATCTAAATCAGTTTAATCGTAAACTACAGGGGAAAGGAAACACAATTTTTTCGATGTTAGAAGAAGTTATTTCATTCAAAAGCAAATTATCTCCTTTTGCTCAAGATTTTGAAAGAGAAACTTTGATTCACTTTCCAATCCTGAAACATCGCCAAGAAAATAATTCTGATATTGACATTTGCTATTTCAAAACAACACTTTTAAATATGAGGGAACTGCCTGACCTGTGGTGGCGCAGTGGATAAAGCATCAACCTGGAAATGCTGAGGTCGCCGGTTCAAAACCCTGGGCTTGCCTGGTCAAAGCACATATGGGAGTTGATGCTTCCAGCTCCTCCCCCCTGTCTCTCTCTCTGTCTCTCTCTGTCTCTCTCTCTCCTTCTCTCTCTCCTCTCTAAAATGAATAAATAAAACAAACAAAAAAATTGTTAAAAAAAAAAAAAAAAATAAATAAATAAATATGAGGGAAGCTCTTCTCAACAGGTTTTAGGAATTCAGAAACAGCAAAGTGACGTTAGCCTTTGTTAGAAAACCTCTTAATGCTACTGTAACAGAATTAAATTTTTCTCCCTTTAATATTGACATTGGCAACTTTGAAATGCAATTGCTAGATTTAAAAAACAAAGAATTGTGGAGCTTGAAATTTGAATGTCTTTGGGCTGATATAAAAATATTGGAGAAAAACAAATGTGAACTTAGTTCACAGCACAAGTGACCTGCTTTGAAAGACCTGGAGAAGGAAGATATGTTGATTTTTAACACCTGGAATAGTATTCCTGACACATATAATCAGCTGAAAAAACTAGCGTTTGCTGTTCTTTCCTATTTCGGGTCTACATGTTCATGCAAACAATCATTTTCAAGCATGAACCTTATCAAGAGTAAATTAAGAAGTTGTCTTATTGATGAGAACCTGAAATCATGTCTAAAATTAAAAAAAAAAAACCTGACTTACCCAAACTTTCCAAGGAGATGCAAGGCCATTGTTCACATTAGTGTTTGTCAGTCATTGTCATGATTTAATTTTATGAATACCTTATAATTTAATTTTGTCAATAAATAATATCATTAAGTATGATATCAAGTTTTATTCAATGTACCTATAGTTTAACTAAGACTTAAAACTTTACATAAAATTTATTAAGTTAATTTTAGGGAGCATTGTGGAGTGAAAGAAGATGTAGTTTTGAGGACTGAGAAAGGTATGTTGAGATAGTTTGATCATATAGAGAGGTGAACGAAAGGAGATAGATGAAACACGTATACAGGACGAGTGTGGATGAGAGAGTTGGAGGGGTTGACCTCAGCGAACGTACCTCAATCAGATTGAGGACATTTTTAGCAAAGGCCAGCTTAGGAGTACCTTAATTAAGTTAATAACAATGTACCTACTTATATAGTTTAAGTTAAAAAAATTTGGCTCTCAAAAGAAATTTCAATTGTTTGTACTGTTGATATTTGGCTCTGTTGATTAATGAGTTTGCCGACTACTGCTCTAGGGAGTTTTCCAATCTGCCTTAGCTAACCATTCTGTTGCTTTGCTGTCAGAGACCAGCATGTGAATTAATTAGTATAAATCAGAATATCCTGGTTCATAAGCCTTAATTGTTAAAGCAAATACTCTTGCAAATACAATAGGGTCTTGAAGGTGTTCTAGGAAATCTTTCCTTAAATGTTTCATTTCTGTTCTTGTCCAAGGGACATGAGGGTGGGCCCACTCTTTTCCTGGGACTAATTTTTTTTGAAAGTTGCTATTAAAATTTCTTCCTCAATAAGCTGTTAGGTTATACAGTTTTTTTAGATTTTTTTTTGTATTTTTCTGAAGTTGGAAATGGGGAGGCAGTCAGACAGACTCCCGCATGCGCCCGACTGGGATCCACTGGGCATGCCCACCAGGGGGTGATGCTCTGTCCATCTGGGGCATCACTCTGCTGTGACCAGAGCCATTCCAGTGCCTGAGGCAGAGGCCATGGAGCTATCCTCAGTGCCAGGGCCAACTTTGCTCCAATGGAGCCTCGGCTGCGGGAGGGGAAGAGAGACAGAGAGGAAGGAGAGGGGGAGGGGTGGAGAAGCAGATGGGCGCTTCTCCTGTGTGCCCTGGCTGGGAATCAAACCCAGGACTCCTGCATGCCAGGCCGATGCTCTACCACTGAGCCAACCGGCCAGGGCTTTAGATAGTTTTTATAAATCAGGTGTAGTGCCTGACTAGGTGGTGGCACAGTGGATAGAGCATCAAACTGGGATGCCGAGGACCCAGGTTTGAGACCCCGAGGTCGCCAGCTTGAGCGCGGGCTCATCTGGTTTGAGCAAAAAAAAAAAAAAATGCTCACCAGTTTGGACCCAGGGTCACTGCCTCAAGCAAGGGGTTACTCGGTCTACTGAAGGCCCGCAGTCAAGGCACATATGAGAGAGCAATCAATGAACAACTAAGGTGTTGCAATGCGCAACAAAAAACTAATGATTGATGCTTCTCATCTCTCTCTGTTCCTGTCTGTCTGTCCCTGTCTATCCCTCTCTCTGACTCTCTCTCTGTATCTGTAAAAAAAAAAAAAAAATTATATATATAAAAATAAATAAATAAATAAATAAAATATTTATATAAATAAAATTTGAGTGTAGTTGGAGGAAGAGGAAAAGGAAGAGAAAGTAAAGAGGAAAGACCAGGAAAAGGGAGTTGTTAGGGGGATAAAGCGAGGTGGGAGACTGAGAGGCAAGAGGGGTTTGATGGTTGTCGGCTTTGGAAGCCTTTTTAATTTCTGGGACAGTCTGTAATATTTTTTTTAATTTATTTTCTATGTTGAGGCAAGTTGTTTAAGTCTTCTTTTAGAAGCTTCAGGGACAATTAAAACCTGATTCTTATTTGTTTTGCCTAAGTTCATAGCCAGGCTTTTCTAGTTGTGTGCACAGTTAGAATAATTTAGAGACCTCACATGTTCCCCATTCTGGCCAATGTAGTTAGAAAATTTTTGGTTAGTTTGCTCCACTTGCCAGTGGAAGCTCTGTACATATTGTGCTTGAGCCCTGCCAGAATTTCAGTGGAAGGCTGCCCACCTTGGGGTTGGTCAGCTTTTGAAACTCAATTTCTCATATTTCTTTTTATTTTCTTTATAAAGGTCTGCACAGTCAGAATAACTTCTGAGGACTTCTTTTGTAGTGGGTCAGAGTGTGCTTCTTGTGAGTTTAGCTTCTAAAGGTGTCACCCTTGGTTGTCTCAGC
The DNA here is from genome assembly GCF_036850995.1 of Saccopteryx leptura. Taxonomy (NCBI): domain Eukaryota; kingdom Metazoa; phylum Chordata; class Mammalia; order Chiroptera; family Emballonuridae; genus Saccopteryx; species Saccopteryx leptura. The sequence goes on from NW_027095735.1 coordinate 120,027, forward strand.
TCTCTTATGCATCTAAGTTTCTTCCTCTGGTGTTTAAAACTACTGCGGGTGCTGAGAACACTGGGATCACCATGCCTTATGCGTGCTTTCCAGACAAGCTTTTTTAGATAAAATGGTCTTCGGTAAATTCACTATGGGACTACATCACATTGTGAGAGAGACTCCTTGACAACCACTACTTCCTGGTCTCCTGAGAATATCTGGGGCTGGAAGGAGCAAGTGTCCCTTTTCTTCAGAGATATAAGTTAAGTTCAGTCTCTCATTGTTGTAGGTATTGTTCAGATGCACAGGCAATTTTAATCTGTAGACTGAATAAATAGCCAGCCAGCCCCTTCACTCCCTATTCTTCCCTGGTTTTCTTTTTAAGGAGCTACATTTATCTTTCACTCTAGGAGGTTGTAACAGACCCAATAAAAATCAGGACTTGCAAGCAAATCAGGGATTAGGATCCAAGAGGACTCACCAGTATACCAGAAGGAAGACTTGGAGTCAGAGAGGCTCAATGGGCTGTGCTGATGCCAAGCACTGGGTCCAGCCCAACTTCACTCTGGATCCTGCTGACTATGCCAAGTATTTATTGATTTTTAAAGAAGGTTTTATTTGTTGATTTTTAGAGAGAGGAGAAAGAGAAAGGGCAGGGGAAGAATGGGAAATATCATCTCAGAGTAGTTGCTTCTTGTATGTGCCTTGACCAGGCAAACCTAGAGTTTCAAACCAGCGACCTCAGATTTCAGGTTGATGCATTATCTACTGCACCACCACAGGTTAGGCTTGACTATGCCTAGTGAATGTCAATAAAAAGAAATTAAATTCTTGGCCCTTGCCAGTTGGCTCAGTGGATAGAGCGTCAGCCCAGTGTGCAGACATCCTGGGTTCAATCCCTGGTCAAGGCACACATGAGAAGTGACCATCTGCTTCCCTTTCCCTCCTTCTCCTCCTTCTCTCTTCCCCTCTCACAGCCAGTGGCTTGATTCTTTCAAGCATCCATCTGGGGTGCTGAGAATATCTCAGTTGGTCTGAGCATTGGCCTCAGGCACTGAAGAAAGCTCAGTTGATTTGAGCATTGGTCCCAGATGGGCATTGGATCCCGGTTGGGGCACATGGAGGAGTCTGTCTCCTCCTCCTCTCACTTAAAAAAATAAAAAATAATAAAAGAAACTGGATTCTTTAAAGTATAAGATTTGAGAGGGAGCTAGGGTGGATAGCTCTTTCCTTAAGAGAAATTCCAGGTTCATAAAAAATTTAACAGAACATGCAGAGATTTCTTATATAACACCTGTTTTACATACATAACATCTCCTATATCAACTTCTCCTACCAATATGTGTGTAGTTTTCTTTTAATTTTCTATTTGTTTAATTCTCATTGTTGTTTTAAGGTGTGGTGACATATGACATGGGGCATTTTTTATATACTAATTTGTTCTCTCTCTATCCTCTAGTGTGGTATCTGCTAAGGTCTTTGGCCCATTTTAAAATTAGGTTGGTAGTTTTCTCACTGTTGAATTTGAAGACTTCTTTGCTTTGTTTTGCATAATAGTTCTTTACAGGTATGTGTTTTACAAATACTTTTTCCAAGTCTCTGGCTTCTTTTTTTGTACTCTTTTTTTTTTTTTTGTATTTTTCTGAAGCTGGAAACAGGGAGAGACAGTCAGACAGACTCCCGCATGCGCCTAACCGGGATCCACCCGGCACGCCCACCAGGGGTGACACTCTGCCCACCAGGGGGCGATGCTCTGCCCACCAGGGGGCGATGCTCTGCCCCTCTGGGGCGTCGCTCTGTCGCGACCAGAGCCACTCTAGCGCCTGGGGCAGAGGCCAAGGAGCCATCCCCAGCGCCCGGGCCATCTTTGCTCCAATGGAGCCTTGGCTGCGGGAGGGGAAGAGAGAGACAGAGAGGAAGGAGGGGGCCGGGGTGGAGAAGCAAATGGGCGCTTCTCCTATGTGCCCTGGCTGGGAATCGAACCCGGGTCCTCCGCACGCCAGGCCGACGCTCTACCATTGAGCCAACCGGCCAGGGTCTTTTTTTGTACTCTTGATGAGGATGACTTGTGTTTGTTTTTGCTTCTTTTTCTTGTTTTGTTTTCTAATTTTATTGAAGTTTTGGGGTGACACTGGTTAATAAAAGTATTGTACAATATACATGTTCACCATCCCAAGTCAAGTCTCCTTCCATCACCACTTATTCTCCCTCTACCTTCTTCTACCTCCCCCACCCTTTCCCCCTTTTAATTCCCATACTGTTGCCTCTGTTTATGAGTTTTTTTCTTTTCTTAATATCTTCAAATTTTTTACCCAATCCCCCAATCCCCATCTCCCCTGCAGCTATCAGTCTGTTTTTTGTATCTATGAATCTCTTTCCATTCTGTTTGTAAGTCTACTTTGTTCATTAGATTCCACTTATAAATGAAATCATATGGTACTTGTCTTTCTCTGACTAACTTATTCCACTTAGTGTAATAATCTCAGATCCATCTATGCTGTCACAAAAGGTAAGACTTTTTTTCCTTTTTAGGGTTGAGTAGTATTCTATTGTGTAAATGTACCACAGCTTTTTCATCCACTCATCCACTGATGGGCACTTGGGCTATTTCCAGATCTTGGCTGTTGTAAATAATATTGCAGTAAACATAAAGGTGCATATATTCTTTCAAATTAGTATTTTGGGTTTCTTTGGATATAGGCCCAGAAGTAGAACCACTGGGTCATCAGGCAGTTTTATTTTTAATTTTTTGAGGTGACTCCATACTGCTTTCCACAGTGGATACACCAATCAGCTTTTCTACAAATAATTCACAAGGATTCCCTTTTCTCCACATCCTTGCCAACACTTGTTGTTTGTTGATTTATTGATAATAGCCATTCTAACAAGTGTGAGGTGATACCTCACTGTGGTTTCAATTTGAATTTCTCTGATTATTAGGGACATTGAGCATATTTTCATATGCCTCTTGGCCATCAGTATGTCTTCTTTGGAGAGATAACTATTCAGGTCCTTTGCCCATGGTTTTTAAAAAAATTTTTTAAGACTTTATTTATTCATTTTAGAGAGGAGAGAGAGAGAGAGAGAAAGAGAGAGAGAGGGAGAGAGAGAGAGAGAGAGAGAGAGAGAGAGAGAGAAGGGAGAAGCAGGAAGCATCAACTCCCATATGTGCCTTGACCAGGCAAGCCCAGGGTTTCGAACCGGCAACCTCAGCATTCCAGGTCGATGCTTTATCCACTGCGCCACCACTGCCCATGTTTTGACGGGATTGTTTGGGTGTTTTTTTATCGTTGATGTTTATAAGTTTCTTATAAATTTTGGATATTTTCCCCCTTCAGATGTATTAGTAAATATATTCTTTCATTCAGTGTATTGTCTTTTCATTTCATTGATGGTTTCCTTTGCAGTGCAAAAGTTTTTAGTTTGATATAATCCCATTTGTTTATTTTTTCTTTCATTTCCCTTTTCCAAGGTGGTATATCAGAAAAAAATCTTGCTACAAAGAATGTCTAAGATTTTACTGCCTATGTTTTCTTCTAGGATTTTGATGGTTTTGAGTTTAACATTTAAGCCTTTAATATATTTTGATTTTATTTTTGTGTATGGTGTAAGAAGGTGGTCCAGCTTTTGCTTCTTAATATTTGATTTGAAATGTGAGAGTTCAAAAATGAACTAATAAGCAAAATAGAGACAAATTCATGATGGGGATCAGGCTCACAGCTATTGGGGGAGGCCGAGGGAGGGGAGTGAAGAGATTAAGCAAAAAGGACAAAAAACTTCATGAACATGACAACATGGTGATTGCCCGTTAGGAGAGGTGGGAGTGGGTATGGGAGAGATAAATGGTGATGGACTAAGAATTGACTTGGTGGGGTGAACACACAATATGGTATACAGAGATGTGTTGTAGAATTGGGCAACTGAAACCTCTATAATTATGTTCACCAGTGTTGCACCAATAAATTCAATTTAAAAATAAGAATAAAGAAAGAAAGAGGCCTAGATTGGTTGGCTTGTAGCAGAAAACAACCCGGCAGAGGATAGACACTCAGATAACTAAATCAATAAAGGAAGGAGAATTTATTTAAGCCAGCAGAGCACATGGGGATTGTAGCTCCAAATGACAGGCTCTCCGAAGTTGACTTTCTCATAGGTTATATACCTTTATAGTCTCTAACCAATGGTCATGTGAGTTCTTTGTTTAAGGTTTCCCAAGACTCAAGCAGAGGGGAGGGAAAGTTTTGGTGGGGTCAGCAAGGGGGAAAGAGTTTCTAGATCACTGGTCATAGTTACATATAAATTTTGCTATTCTTGCTTTGTATGGTAACTATGGGATACAGTTAATTTATTACTGGCTGACTCGGTTACCCCTGCTGGCTTCTTTCCCTTGTATTCTTTTCATTTCTTCCTTTTCAGGGAAGAGGGGGCCTTCCCCTCCTTCCTCATTTCCCTTTTTGAGAGTTCAGAATTTCTTTTATACTGGAGTTTCACATTCTTTATCTGATCCCAAGGGGAAGGCCTTATAGTGGTGGGTAAAGTATACGCAGGCCATTTTTCATTGCTGTATTGTGGCCTTTATCATGTTCCTTATGCTGTTTATTAATAGTGGCAACAAACATGAACCAATTAAGCAAATTCCTAGGAGCAGTAAGACTGCTCCTATTAGGGTTTTAAACCCATCAAAGGCTGAGAACCATCCGCAGAAAAGGCTACTTGGGTCCCATTTGTCCCAGACTTGCACAAGCACATGTGCTATTTTTGTCATCTTGACAAGATCCTCAACTGCCTGGCCTTGGTCATCTGTTTGCAGGCAACAATTAGTGAGACTAAATTCCCCACACACTCCTCCTTCTGCTGCTAACAGTCTAGTGCTAATCTGTTTTGGTAGATGGCATTTCTCACCTGAGTTTGCTGATGTGCAAGGAGGGTTAGGGCTATCCTAGTCTCATTAGTAATGATATCTAAAATTGCCTGCAATTGGATAACCCGGTTTAACATATAAATGGGGGTGTGGTACCCCCAAGATCCATCCTCTGCCCAGGTGGGAGGTCTATGATATTAAATTATCTGCTCTGGGGGCCATTCATCACCTTTCCAGTCTCCTATCTGGAGTTCTCTTTTTACTCATTATAAAGGCTGTAGAGCTGGATAGCCAAGCAGTTCCCCTGTTTTCAGAGGCAAGAGAAAAAAGGAGTGATTTATTGTACCTATTACACAGCTTCCTTCCCAATTCTTGGGAAGATAAGTAAAAGCCCCATTTCCACAGATCTAGTAAAGTCTACATAGTGCTATCCAGTCTCTGGCCATGCCTGGGTCTTGCCAGGCTCCAGTTAGCTGAGGAAATCTGGCCAGTGGATTTCTTTTCATCTGGTTTTCCCACCACATACTTTGCTTGGAGGTGGCATTATAATACATTGCCCAAGGCAAGTCAGTTCCCCAGCTGATTCAGTCAGATCTCCTCCTCCTCTGGCTAAGCAATACCGCCCTATGAGAGTATGTTTTAAAATCTATTGGCTGTCATCAGAGGTGCAGGGGGTCATTATATTTGGCCTAGCCTCTGTGGGAACTAGTTCCTTAGCTACCCAAGGCCATCTGTCCCCGCTTAGAGTTTCCCCACATACATAGCAAGAGGTGGCATCTAGGGAATGGGCTATTCCCTCAGCCATCCTGAGGAACAAGTTCTTAGTTGTTGGTGGGTGTGGTGGTAGGGATCTAATTGCTTTTTTATAAAAAGACATATATTTGGAAGGCTCAAACTGGATGGTTCTGTATCTGGCCTTGGATGATGAGTTGAGCATAGGGGTCTAGGCCAGCTCTATTAATGCCAAGGCTTAATACATCATTTTTCCTCCAGTGGGGGTCCAGGGGATTGGTTATAACTAGCTCTAAGGGATTGCATTCATGGCTAGTACAATTTGACAGGGATGTTCCTTTCCTCAGGTATACTTCCCTTTTCTTGGAACTATCTTTTTCCCAGGTTGCCCATAAGACACATGACTAATATGCACAGCTGGTTTCACAAGTGAAAATTTACTTTTCTTCTACCCTGTAGCTTCTCTTCCAGCTGAGAGACCTGCAGGTCCTTCCTTCATCCCATGGCACCTGGCATCTGGCTTCACATGCATCAAACCTCAGTGTAACTTGTCTGGGGTTTCCTTTAAATTTGGTCTGAGTTATTGTTGGTCCTTCTATCCATTTCCCCCATTCTCCTGCTGCTATTTTTATTTCAAATATTGTTGTAGTAGGAGGGTCTGTAGGATTATAGGACAAAGGGCTGGTTATCCCCTGGGTCACACACTGAATATTGAGTCTGATTATAGGTACAGGTACCTTTCTGAGTTCCTTCACACTCATAGAAGCTATAGAAAAATAAAGCAGTGGAGACCTTTAGGCCTTCCTTGGTGACATGGATACACAGTTCACAGTCCTCTGCCCTAGTTCCCCTCCTTCCCCAGAGTCCAATTATAAAAAGCCCCATGGTAAGTTTCCTCAGGCTTCAGTTATACACGGACCAGCCAGTTCCTGGTTTGTGCCTGGAGCAGGGCATGTTGTCCTTCTCACGGTCAATTTACAAGGGTTGGCAGGATAAGTCACTGCTGTCCACAAAGGTGTATCTGCCGGCACTGGAGGCTTCAGCCAGCTATGGTGAATCCAGGTGAGCATGCCTTCTACCTTGGCAGCAGTGGGAGTGGTCAGGATCACGGTGTAGGGTCCCTTCCACTTGGGTTGGAGGGGAGCTGGATTCCAATCCTTGACCCATACCTGGTCTCCTAGGGAAAAAGAATAGACAGGGGCAAAAACAAACTGATCAGAGCCCTATCTAGCACCCACTTGGATATGGTACTGGCTACTTTGCTTAAAACTTCTAATTGCCTCTGTAGTTCTGTTCCTCTTAATTCTCAGGGAGTCCCTGGAAAACTGCATAATATTGGGGGAGGCCTATTGTATAATACCTCATAAGGTAAATACCCAGTGTTCTTGGGGTGGGTGCACTGAACCTTCAACAATATTAGAGGCAAAGCTTGCACCCATTAAAGACCTGTTTCCTGACATAATTTTCTAAGCCCTAACTTCAGAGTCCTGTTCATGCATTCCAACTTTCCCAAGCTTTGAGGTCTGTATGTTGCATTGTAAGGCCAGGGGCTGCCATTGTGGCCATTCACATGCAGGTTCTTATTGAATTCGGGCAGATGGTAAAGAAATGGCGGAGTTGGAGGATGGTGGGCCATTCTGTTTATTGGTGTCTCACCAAGACAGGCAAGCCACAAGAGAAGCCAAGGGAAAAGCAGAAAACCTGCTTTTCCCATGGAGGGCAAGGGATCAGGGAGGCCTCTGCAATGGTGATAGCAGGAACCAAGAGAGCGAGCCCCCGGTCTGTCCCCATTTTATAGTGTAGAAATCAAAACCTTTAATCCAATATACAAATAAGGAAGTCTCTGATACAAAGTCACTTATCTGAGGCATAAACGGGATTCCTCATAAGAATGCACCACCCCCTATTATGCAACAGTCAAAGGTTTGGGGAAAAGCTTAGTTTTAAAACTAAGCCTTAGGCTATAATGACTTTGCCAGCTTACAGCCTGTCTCCCACACCCAAAGCGACCGAACATACATATCATATTTAAAAATTTATTTGACCAACATTCTACCCCTTTTGCTGCTATACAATTTAAACCACAACTATCTTCCATGATGGTTACTGTGCAAGGAGTGGGGTACATTGCATAAACAGAAACAGTACAAACTACAGCAATAGGATTAAGAAATCAAAAGCTATGGGCGAAATGAGAAAGCTGTCATCAGCACCAAGAGAGGCAAATCTTTTCCCTCTGGCAGAATACAGGCCAGAGTTTTATCTGCAGACAGCATAGTAGCTGTTCCTAGAGGTTGCCCTGAGCGAGCATACCAAACCTTATTGGCCAATACACCAGCATCTGCTGGTTCTATGTGTAGTAAAATAGGAGAACTCATTATTGGCCATAAGGAAATTATGAAGGTGCCCTTCATAATGCTGTCCCCCCTGAGCACTTAAGGGATAATACACTTCTACCTTAGATGGCCAGGTGCTAGTTGCCCAAGGATTTAACTGGAGGTCCATTTCTAGCCCCTTTCCCCATGGTGCCAACAAGGCCACCCATCTCAGATGTGGGCCCTGTATAGTCCAGGGCCAAGTCCATTGAAGCCGTTGGCCTTTAAGGAGGGCTGTTGGGGCAGGCAAGAGCACGTTGCCCTGCTGTCCAAAACCTGGATTGAGTAAAATGTCCTTGGTGCATATCTGCAACTAAATGGAGGCAGCTGCCCGATGCAGGAGGGCTTCTACTGGAGCTGGGCCCCTCTGTCAAGGTCTTTTATTCAAAATTTAGAATGTTTTCCATAAGCAATGTGTCCATCCAGTAAGGGAGCTAGTGCCCCCCTCCTGTCTCAGTCCCTGCTTCAAGAGTCCCCGCTCAATGATACCAGCAGCCTGGGGGTGGTAGGGAACATGGTACTTTTAGTCCACCCCCAGCTCTTGAGCCCATTGCCTCACCATTGAACCAGTGAAATGGGTATCATTGTCACTTTCAAGGACCAGCAGTCGCCCATATGCAGCACTCAGGTGGTCCAGAGCCTGTATAACTGCCCTCTGGTCAGGGTTATGGGCAGGGTAAGCAGCAAGCAGCCCGGTGGCAGTATTTACACAAGTGACTGCACACTGGTACTTTTCTGATTTTGGTAAGGGTCCAATGATGTCTATTTGCCATTGTTTCAGTGGAACATGACCCCTCTGGATCTGTCTAGGTGACGCCAGTGGTCTCCGAGGGTGCTCCTTGGAACATACTGCACATTGCTCACAGACTGCAAGTACCTCTGCATAGGACACAGGCAAGTTCCACACCTTAACCGTAACCCACATAATGTTCTGTCCCACATGGAGCAGGTGCTGGTGGAGCCACTGCGCCACTTCACCTGCAGGTGCAGTCTCCAACCATTGCACCCTTGCCAATGTATCTGCCTCATCATTCCCAGGATGGGCTAAAGGGACATGCCTTGTGACATGATATACTGTCCCCTACTTCTGGTGTCCTATTTCCCATGAGTCCTGCCACATGGCCTGACCCCATAGTGGACAGTACATTACCATCCACTACTAGTTAATGTGCCAAGTAGCAATCCAAAGGGTCAGTCCACGATAGACAGCCTAGCTGTCAGTACAGATCATCAGAGGTGAAGGTTCATTATGGGAAACTAGCCAAACAGCTCTTAATTCTGCCCATTGGCTGCGTTGGCCTGTACCTGTGTCCATCCAAATAGTCTCAGTGGCCAGATGGAAGGCTATAACCGTCCATTTGGCAGGTTGGCCCCTGCTGGAGCCATCAGTATACCAGGCATCCTCGAGGATGGGCACCCGCCCCTCCTGGTAGGGACTAACTCAGGTTCTGCCTCCTGAGTCCCAGCTGCACCTGACTCTAAGGTCGCATAGGTGATTGGACCCAAGACTTCCTGCAGTTCTGCCCTGAACAGGCTGGTGCTAAGAGCACAGCATTGTTGCAGGTAGGCACCCCACTTGGCCAGGGTGGTTTGGTTGCCCAATCTCTCACCCATCCTGCAATAGGGCATGTTGTCTGACTGTAACTGGTGTTGTGGTTGTAATCCTCTCAGTGGCCTGGAGGGCAGCATACACAGCTGCCAGCTGCTTCTTCATTAATGAGTAATGAACTTCAGCACCTTTCCACAATTGGGACTAAAACCCAATAGGTTGCCGTAAGCGCTCTGTCTGTTGCCACAAGCCCCATCCAAACCCCTCCAGGTTACATGAACATCCAGCTCACAGGGCCTGGCAGGATCAAACACATTCAAGGCCTGTGCCACCTTGACAGCTCTCTTAGCTGCTGCAAATGAACCTTGAGCCTGCTCAGTCCAATCCCAACGAACCCCCTTCCGAATAAGGTTATACAGGGGCAACTTGGGCATATTCCTCATGATCCAAATTGAGACCATTCTGGAGACATGTTGGATAGAAATGTTTTAAAACATAGAAAATTAGATTCTACTATTTTAACTGGGAAAAAATAATGATTCAGTTGTACCTCATTTAACAATCTCAAGTAATTGTCCCCAAATATCACCAAAAATATTCTTTAGAAGGCTAACAGTCCATACTATACTTAGATGTCAACATTTAACTTCATATTGACTATGGGTACCTGAAGTAAGGTCAACATGGTGTGAAAGTGGAAATACATTTTCCTTTTACAAGGAAATGACACGCACGGTAATGTAAACTATACAGATGAAATGCATTTATAAGTTACTAAAGATGCTCTCTAAATTGGATCTGAGTAATAAGTGCCACCAAGTCCTGACAGCTCTTGTGGTCTCAGTTTGCAGGTCCCTAATGGCTAATGATTTCAAATGTCTTTTCATGTGCTTGCCTGTGTCTGTACATTCTCTTTGTAAACTGCTGCTCATCCTTTACTGTTTATTCTCATTCGTTGTTTTCTTTCTGTACCTTTGAGAGCTTTCCAAGTGCTTGCATATCCTGGATATCTATTTTCCAAATACATGCTTGCATACACAGAACACAAGTTTTATGTCAGGTATGTAATATACAGATATTTCCTCCAAAGTTTTAAATTTTTATTAAGTGCAGTTTATCAAAGTTTTTCATTATGAACTGTGTTTCTGATGTCTCCAGGCCACTAATATTTTCTCCATTCTTTTCTTCTAGAAGACTTACAGTTTTAGATTTTAAATTAGGTCCATTTTGAGTTACATTTTATATAAAATGTTAGGTGTAGTTATAGGTTCTTTTCACCCTGGCATATGAATACCTAATTCTTCTACTATCACTTACTGACTCTATTTTCCCCATTGTATTGCTTTTGCATCCTTGTCAAAAACCAGATGACCATATCTGTATGGGTCTATTTCTAGTCTGTATTCTGTTCTTCTGAGTTATGTCTATGTATTTGCCAATACTACAGCATCCTCATTATTGTGGCTTTATAGTAATTCTAAAAATTGTGTAGCAAGTTATCCAACATTTTTTATTTCCAAAATTGTTTTGGCTGTTGTAATTTGCTTTGCCGTTTTATAAAGATTTTAGAATTAGCTTGTCTGTATCTCCAAAATTCCCTAAGATCTTGACTGCAATTGTGTTAAATCCATTGATCAATTTAGGGAAAACTGACATCTTGACTAATACTTCACCTTCCACATCACAGTGTAAATAGTTATTCTTATCTACTCAGTTGTTCTTTGACTTCTTTCATTCATTACTTGTAGTTTCCTCATAAACACCATGTATATGCTTATTAGACTCATGTTTAAATATTTCAGTAGAGAGGTAAATGGTACTGGGTTTTTGTTTGTTTGTTTGTTTTGAGAGAGGCAGGGAGAGAGAGACAGGAACATTGAGCTGTTCCTGTATTCGCCCTGACTAGGGAATTGAACTTGGTTACCTTTGTGCTTCGGGCCCACGCTCCAATGAACCAAGCTATCCAGCCAGGTCTTAATGGTACTGTTTTTTAATTGAAATTATTGCAGTGACATGGTTAGTGTATAGAAGCACTGTTCTTTTGTGTTGACATTGTATCCTAAGCCTTTCAGTTTCAATGATTAACTCCAGGACCTTTTTATTTTATTTTTTTTTTTAGGTAATTTTAGAGCAATAGCTTCAATTTCTTGTATTTTCATGTGTCCACATGAAAACGTAAGCAAGGGTTAGGTGTAGCTAATCTTAACCTTGGTGAACACTCTAATCCACCTGGGCTGTTTCCACTGCTTCTCTGTCTTTCAGGATGCTGTTCTAAAAATGTTTTACCTTGATGTCTCTTAACCTTTTGAATAGTGAGGTTTTTTTTATGCTCACTGACCCCCAGGAGTGTTATTTTTCAAAAAATGAAATTAGTTCCATTTCCAGTTTTATTAATTTAAAATCATGTTTGTTTGATAACCAATTTATGGAAACAAGAAGAACATACATTTGCCTTTTTTTAATGTTGCCTTACACATGTACGATCGTACTCTGGGTGGTCAGGAGGCACGAGGACATATGTGAATGTTCCTACTACTCAAAGGGTTAATGAGGTATGAGGCTTTCTCCTTCACCCCCTGGGGTTGAGCTGCAGGCTATAAAACTGTTCAGACACAGCATGGCATTCTCCACTCATTAACAGGTGTCCTTTCATTTTTGTTGCAGTCATCTGGACTCATTTGTTTCAGTGTCACTCTGTGTAAGGGACATGTGCAGCTGGCACCTGTGGCTAGTCTTACTTTCACTGTCTGTGTAAGTAATAAACTGGCACTAAAAAGGGCTCGTTGTCTTGTGACTGACTGGCTGAGTCCAGGGTCTTTCTGACCCTGTGCTGGAAACAGCAAAACAGCAGGATAAGATTCAATAACAGAATTGTTTAGGCTCTCAGAAGAGAAATTAGAAGTCAGCATGTTTCCTGTCCTGTACTTCACCCCTTGAAAACTTTTGCTGTCTGCTTCCTTGAGTTATTTGTACTGGCTAATAAATATCTGAGTAAGGCTGGGGACAGGGCTTCAGTCCTTTGGTCTGTTGGGGAAGGGGCTGTTGCCTCCCTTCGGCCCCTCGGAACATGTCATCTGGTCTCCAAGTAGTTCGTTGTTGCATCGACACTCCTGGTCTGTGCTTCCAACAGCTGTGCTGTGTCACTGGGAGGTGAGTGTCCACATTTGGGACTCTTGTAAGGTGCATGAGCAGGAAGAGGTTTCATGGAAACCTGCTGACACAAATACCAACCCACAGAAATACCTGCCACATTAAGAGAGGAGGGTTAATTCACATGCATGCACCAACACTCACACTAAAGTATTATACACACTTAAAGAGAAGAGGAAGAAGTCCCTCTGACTAACCATGAGCTTTCATAATATCTTAACAATCTCTGCCTTATCTCTCACCTTCCCAGTCTATTCACTGTGACATGGCAAGAAGCCAGCAGAGAACAGAGGGGTCCATCTAATAATTACCCAACTAATATCTCACTCAGTAACAGTGATGATGACAATAAAATGATAGTAAAAAACATGGGTGGACCTTTTCTTTGAACAAGAGATTCTACAAGGTGCTCTTTCAGTCCATTTATGGACCCCAGAGGTCTATCCTATGTCTATCTGTTCCTTTTTCCTTCTCCAGGGCTGGGTCTCTGGACTCCTGCTCTTCTTCTATATCACACTGCATCATAATAATTTTCCCCCCAAAACTCTGAAGAATTGTAGACAGTGCAGGTGTGGAGGTGGATTTTGTGTGGGAGTAGAGGGACCTTTTACAATCCAGGATCAAGAAGTATGGGAAGTCTAGGATGAGCTGGTGTTTGGTGAATGACAGACCAAGGAGTCTGACAACTGGGTTTTCCCCTTGGCAGTGTTCACAGAAAGACACGTCACAGCTTTGAAAGGTTTCATGGTGGTATATAACCTGAGTCTTGGAAATATCTGAGCAATTGGAATTAGTTCAGGAATACTTTACTAAATTTTTGACGTTCTCTTTCTTATATAAAACTATGACTCATCATACTCCTCCCTCTGGTGCTCTGTTGTAATGTGAAGAGCATAGGTACATAAATATATAGGGCACAGCATACAGTCCCAGACCCAGTTCTTCTGCTGCTCTGCCATGAACTACTGCAGGGTGATCAAGAGACATGGAGCCAGAATCTTTGGTAAGGGGATCCCAGCTATAAGTCTAGCTTATGTGTTATCACACCCCTCTTGTGCCTCTAAACCTCAAACTTAATTCTCCATCCTATTCAATTCTTGGCTTCCCATCTCTTAATCACCCCCATGTTATCTATGACTTTATCACAATCTCTCTCCTGACCTGCCAATTTTAGAGTTTTTACTTCTTCCAGAGCCTGCCCTTCATTTTCTCACCTGTTCATTCCGGTCTCCTGACCCCCACTCAGAGTCAATCTCAGTCACTTTGAGCTAGTCCCAGTAACGAAAGAGGCTTAACAACATCATCTTGCATACCTTGATCATGACCAGATGTTATACTCTCAACATTGTTCTTATTTCCCTTCTGCTTCTTCTTCTTTTTTTTTTTTTTGTATTTTTCTGAAGCTGGAAACGGGGAGAGACAGTCAGACAGACTCCCGCATGCGCCCGACTGGGATCCACCCGGCACGCCCACCAGGGGCAACGCTCTGCCCACCAGGGGGTGATGCTCTGCCCCTCCGGGGTGTCACTTTGCCGTGACCAGAGCCACTCTAGCGCCTGGGGCAGAGGCCAAGGAGCCATCCCCAGCGCCCGGGCCATCTTTGCTCCAATGGAGCCTTGGCTGCAGGAGGGGAAGAGAGAGACAGAGAGGAAGGAGGGGGGGGGGTGGAGAAGCAAATGGGCGCCTCTCCTATGTGCCCTGGCCGGGAATCAAACCCGGGTCCCCCACACGCCAGGCCGACGCTCTACCGCTGAGCCAACCGGCCAGGGCCTCCCTTCTGCTTCTTTACTGTAGTCTTCCTTTATGTCTTACTGAATTTACTGGGATGACATTGCTTCACAAAACCATGCAGGTTTCAGGAGCACTCCTGTGCCCTCACTCAGAAGGACTTACCTGTGAGAACAAGTGCAGGGAAGAGGGAGTAGACAACATGGAATAGGAAATGAAGCTCCCGAAAGTCCTAGACTGATCTTTGCAGTGTCGTCTAGCTCTGACTTCATCAGATACTGGACTGTGGATGTGCCAACTGGTGTTCAGGTATAGCAACCCCTACTGACCCTTGGAGTCAGGTTGTGGTGAGGGGGGCATCCTTCCCTTTACCGAGTCCCAACTCTGTGGTTACAATTGCACCTCTGGCCCTGCCTCAAGCATTGTTCCCCAAGTCCTTGAGCTCTCAGAGCAGGCTGTTGGGAGGCTGAAGGTCCAGGATGTGAAGCCCCACTGCACCAGGGTCTATGCCCAAGTTAGGGCCCTATTCCAGTGCAGGCTCAGGGAGGAAGGAGCAATGCATGGAGTTCTGTCATCTATGTTCCATCCGGGTGAGCAGTACCTGAAGTTTTCACAACACTTTCTTTTGAGCAACTACATCTGTCTTTATCCTTTTACTACTCTCCCCTCCTATCTCCTCTCTTCTCTCTCCAGTGGAAGGAAGAGAAGCTCATTTATCTTCTAGAATTTTCTTTTAATTTAGAAAATCAAATATAATAGAGTGACACTGACCAATAAGATTACATAGGTTTCATGTAAACATTTCTATGGCATTCGAACTTTTGATTATGTTGTTATCTCTGAGTTAGAAATCGAGCCAGAGTCTGCCCCATACCCATTTAGCAGTTGCTCCCCATTCCCTCTTATCTCCAGCCCCTGGCAACCACCAATCTGCATTCTGTCTTGGATTTACCTATTATTGAATTATTGGTATATCCGATAAATGGAATCAATCATGCTACATGTCACCTTTTATATTACTTCTATCTTTCATTTTGCATACTGTTTTTGAGGCTCATCCACATTGTAGAATTCACTGTTCATTCCTTTTTTATTTAAAATTTTTATTTTAAATTTATTGTGTTGACATGGTTTCAAGTGTTCCACTAAATATAACATTCTCTACACACTTCATTGTGGGCCCCGTACCTCATGCAAAGTCTCTTTCCACTCCCATTTCACCCTCTTTGTCCCCCTCTCCCTACTTTTACCTCCCTTTCCTCTGACTATAGCTACCCTGTTGGCTGGATCTATGTGTTATGTATATATAATTTGACTAATCCCTTCACCTTTTCTGATCCCATCCCTTCTTTCCCCTTCCCTCTGATGCTGTCCATCTGTTCCCTGTGACCCTGACTCTATTTTTATTTTGTTCCTCAGTTTATTATGTTCATTAGATTTCACATATAAGTGAGATCATGTGGAATTTGTATTTCTTTGGCTGGCTTATTCCACTTAGCATAATAATCTTCAGGTCCATCCATGCCATCGTAAAAGGTAAGATTTCCTTCTTTTTCACAGCGATATAGTATTCCATTGTATATATGTACCACAGTTTTTTTATCCACTTGTCCACTGATGGACATTTGAGCTGTTTCCAGATCTTGACTATTGCAAACAATGCTGCAATGAACATGGGGATGCATATCTACTTTTGAATTAATGTTTTGGCATTCTTAGGATATATTCCTAGAAATGTGATAGCTGGGTCATAAGGCAGTTTCATTTTTAATTTTTTGAAGAAATACCATACTGTTTTCCACACAAGACTGCACGCCCACCAGCAGTGTAGGAGGGTTCTATTTTATCCACACCCTCACCAGCACTTGTTGTTTGTTGATTTAATGAAAGCTATTCTGGCAGGTCGGAAGTGATACCTCATTCTGTATTTAATTTACATTTCTCTAATGATGAGTGATGTTAAGCATTTTTTCTTATGCCTATCTGTATGTCCTCTCTGGAGAAGTTTCTATTCAGGTCCTTTGATTATTTTTTAATTGGATTGTTTATCTTCCTAGTGTTGAGTTTTAGAAGTTCTTTATTAATTTTGGTTATTAATCCCTTATCAGATGTATCAGTGAATATGTTCTTCCATAGAGTGGGTTGTCTTTTTATTTTGTTAACAGTGTCTTTTGCTGTGCAAAAGATTTTCCGTTTGAAATAGATCCATTTGTTTATTTCACTTTCCTGCAGAGATATGTGTGTCCGTAAAGTCATGGTGCACTTTTGACCAGTCACAGGAAAGCAACAAAAGATGAAAGAAATGTGAAATCTGCACCAAATAAAAGGAAAACCCTCCCAGTTTCTGTAGGACGATGTGGCAGCATGTGTGCATGCGCAGATGATAATGTAACACCGTGTATACAGCGGAGCAGCCCACGGGCATGCCAGTTGAGATGTGGATGGTACAGAGGAAAGTTCAGTGTGTTCTGTGGCTTGCTAAATTTGATTCCGTGACCTAAGTGCAATGTGAATATCGGTGCATTTATAATGAAGCGCCACCACATAAGAATAACATTACTCGGTGGGATAAGCAGTTGAAGAAAACCGGCAGTTTGGTGGAGAAATCATGTTCTGGTAGGCCATCAGTCAGTGACAAGTCTGTAGAGGCGATACGGGATAGCTACTTAAGGAGCCCTAAAAAATCTGGGCCCTGGCCGGTTGGCTCAGTGGTAGAGCATTGGCCTGGCATGCAGGAGTCCTGGGTTCGATTCCCAGCCAGGGCACACAGGAGAAGCGCCATCTGCTTCTCCACCCCTCCCCCTCTCCTTCATCTCTGTCTCTCTTTTCCCCTCCCGCAGCCGAGGCTCCATTGGAGCAAAGTTGGCCCGGGTGCTGAGGATGGCTCCATGGCCTCTGCCTCAGGCGCTAGAATGGCCCTGATCGCAACAGAGCAACGCCCCAGATGGGCAGAGCATCGTCCCCTGGTGGGCATGCCAGGTGGATCCCAGTCGGGCACATGTGGGAGTCTGTCTGACTGCCTCCCCTTTTCCAACTTCAGAAAAATACAAAAAAAAAAAAAAAGATATCTGTGCGTGAGCCCACATCGAACTGCACTGAATAGGTATGAAACTGGGAGAGTTTTCCTTTTATTTGGTGCAGATTTTACATTTCTGTCGTCTTTTATTGCTTTCCTGTGACCTGTCAAAAGTGCACCATGACTTTACGGACACACTGTACAGTATTGACAAAAATACTGCTACAAGAGATGTCTGAGGCCCTGGCCGGTTGGCTCAGCAGTAGAGCGTCGGCCTAGCGTGCGGAGGACCCAGGTTCGATTCCTGGCCAGGGCACACAGGAGAAGCGCCCATTTGCTTCTCCACCCCTCCGCCGCACCTTCCTCTCTGTCTCTCTCTTCCCCTCCCGCAGCCAAGGCTCCATTGGAGCAAAAATGGCCCGGGCGCTGGGGATGGCTCTGTGGCCTCTGCCTCAGGCGCTAGAGTGGCTCTGGTCGCAACATGGCGATGCCCAGGATGGGCAGAGCATCACCCCCTGGTGGGCAGAGCGTCGCCCCATGGTGGGCGTGCCGGGTGGATCCCGGTCGGGCGCATGCGGGAGTCTGTCTGACTGTCTCTCCCTGTTTCCAGCTTCAGAAAAATGCAAAAAGAAAAAAAAAATGCAAAAAAAAAAAAAAAAAGAGAGATGTCTGAGAGTCTACTGCCTATGTTTTCTTCTAGGATTTTTATGGTTTCAGACTTACATTTAAGTCTTTATTCATTTTGAATTTATTTTTGTGAATGGTATAAGTTGATAGACTAGTTTCATTTTTTTGTATGTACCTGTCCAATTTTTTCTACACCATTTGTTAAAAAGACTGTTTTTACTCCATTGTATACTCTTGCCTCCTTTGTCAAATATTAGTTGGCTATAAAAGTGTGGTTTATTTCTGGGTTCTCTTTTCTGTTTCATTAATTTGTTTGTTCTTATGGATACACCAAGCTGTTTTGATTACAATGAACTTGTAGTGTATCTTGATATTAGGAGGTATAATAATTACCACTTTGTTCTTCATTTTCAAGATTGCTGGGGCTATTTGGGGTTTTTTTTGGTTTCATATAAACTTTTGTAATATTTGTTCTAGATCTGTGAAGTATGCCAATGGTATATTAATAGGGATTTCATTGACTCTATAGATTGCTTTGGGTAGTATGGACATTTTAATGATGTTATTTCTTCCTACCCATGAGCACAGCCATTCCCTTTTCATGGCTGAATAATATTCCACTGTATATATATACCGCAATTTGTTCATCCATTGATCTGTTATGGACAAATGGGTATTTCTGGTTTTTTGGAAATTGTAAGTGATGCTGTCCTGAAAATATGTTTATATGTATGAATTTGTTTTAGTACCTGTTCTCAATTCTTTTGGGTATGTACCAAGGAATAGAATTGCTAGATCAAATGCTAACTGTCACAGTCCAGCCGTGACAAGTCTATTACAGGGCCCTCAAATGAGAATAGGTATGGAATTAAATAAATAGACAGAGAATTAAAGATATATACATAAAGATGGGTTCAGGAGGATGGCACAGCAAACAGTCTCTACCATTCCTAAGCAGATGCAATGGCGGCTCCCAAAAGTGCATCTGTTTTTATTCAGGGAAAAAATGTGGTCCATTAGCAATTCAATTGTTTTCAAGACAACTAGAAACAACCCTCACCATACCATTCAATCTAACTTTACGCCAATAAGAAACTAGCTTCCAGCCTCCTCTGGAGAACATGGGTGGGACAAGTGAGAATCAGGTATAGCTCTTTGTTAACTGGGCAGGTGAGGTGGGGGGTTAAGCCCAGCACCTCTGTCCCCAAGATATCCAGATTATAAAAATACCCTGTTTATATTTTGGTCCCCATCAGCTAACCTTATGTTTAACTCTTTGAGGAACTGCAGAGTTGTTTTCCACAGTTTAAACATTTTACATTCTAGTTAGCAATATATGAGGCTTCAAATATCTCCACATGCTCTTCACCTCTATTATTTTCTGTTGGAGGAAAGCCAAAGCACCTAGTGACTTTCTGTTCCCACCCTGAGGAAGTGAAGGTCGAGGCCAAGCATTTGTGATTGAAAGCAGTCTCGTCCAGGGAAGACCCAAGGATGTGGGTGTTTAGCCCAACCAGAACTTTCTTCAGGTCAGGAATCAGACAGCAGATGGTGTGGTGTTATTATTCAGAAAGTGCAAGAGAAATCTAATCAGTTTTGCAAAATTAGATAATAAAATGGTACACTGTATTCTGCTTATTAGTTTCTTACACAAGATGACATATTTCTGCTTAATAAATTGGATAACTGATCTCTCCAGGTACCTCAGTGCTGGAGAGATTGGAGTCCTCCACTTGCAGTATTGCTGTTGCTGCCTCATTCCTTTGTGGCTCTTCTTCATGAAACCCTGAACATTAACAACAAGAGGCATCTAAACAGGAACATGAAGAGGAAATAAGTCTTTGAGACTCCTTTTGGTTTTCAACTCAAAGGAACCAGAGGGATTCATGTGGACGGGTAAGTCCCTATTTTGGGATAGTGGAACAGTGGGGAATTTTTCATCAAGCAACTACAAAGCTTATTTGCAGTTGCTTAAGACACTGTTACATAGTTTAGGAGTCAAAGTTAAGAAAGGAACTTTAGACGAACTATGATGTTTAGTTAGAAGGCATTGTTATTGTTTTACACCCACAGGAAAAATTTTACTTAACTTACAACAGTGTAGATTAGTAATGCAGTCTCTCCAGAGAGTTCATCAGAGTGGAGAAACCATTCCTTTAAAAGTCTGGTCCTTATGTACTTTAATTGAAATGGCACTAAAACCTTTACAGTCAGATTCAGGGGAAAATGAAAATACTTTAAGTTCTTGTGAAATGCCTAGATCTTTGTCAGATGACGAGGGTCCTTTGGCCTCTGATGAAGAAGAACATTTGTCTTGTAAACAATTAAAGGAGCCTGACCAGGTGGTGGTGCAGTGGATGGAGCATTGGACTGGGATGCAGAGGGCCCAGGTTTGAGACCCCAAGGTTGCTAGCTTGAGCGTGGGCTCGTCTGGTGTGAGCAAAAGCCCACCAGCTTGGACCCAAGGTCGCTGGCTCCAGCAAGGGGTTACTCAGTCTGCTGAAGGCCCGTGGTCAAGGCACATATGAGAAAGCAATCAATGAACAACTAAGGTGTTGCAACACGCAATGAAAAACTAATGATTGATGCTTCTCATCTCTCTCCATTCCTGTCTGTCTGTCCCTGTCTATCCCTCTCTCTGACTCACTCTCTGTCTCTGTAAAAAAAATAAAAAAAAATAAAAAAAAACTAAAAAACAATTAAAGGAGTGACTTTTTAAATTACAGTCTAAACTTTCTGACACGGAGGTTTGACATAGTATTAACTCTTTCAAAACTGACCAAGATAATTGACCTTCGCCTCCTCCTTCTGTTGCTCCCTCAGCTCCACCATCATTTTCCTTGTATCCAGCCCTATCCACAGAAGCGCCTTCTGCTAATCTGTTTGTAGATTCAGTACTATTGTTGTACCTGAAAAACAAGTGAAGGAACCTATTCTTACACCTCTTATGAGAGGGATAATGCAGGCTAGACAAGAAGGGAATTTACAATGTATAAATCTGACATTAGAAGCTTTTCCTGTCACACTCACTCCATTTGGATCTAATCCACAATTCCCCCAATGAGGTTTTAATGCTCAATATGACCAAATCCTTGTCAAACTCTTAAAGAGTTAAAAATAGCTTGCTTCCAGTATGGAACTAACTCTCCTTATACTCTCCTTCATAGACTCTGAACATTTGATCCAAAAAGATTGGGAAATGTTAGCTCGAACTGTTCTTTCAAGAGCAGAATATTTACAATTTATGACTTGGTGGGAGAACCAGGTTCGTATTCAAGCTAATCGAAATGTTAATGCTAACCCTCCCGTTAATATTACATAAGATGAGCTTTTTGGACAGGGAGAGTTTGCTGGATTTACAACAGCAATGTGAGATAAGTGATCGTGTTGTGGAAGAAGTTAAAACGCTGTAAAAATGCTTGGCAGAGAATAGCTACCCCAGAGGAGGTGATGCCTTCCTTTGTTAATGTTAAACAAGGAGTCTCTGAGTCTTATGTTGATTTTTTTGCAAGACTCCATAATGTGTTAGCTAAAACGATTCCACAAGTGGGACTCAGAGACATCTTTCTTTCAGTAGCTGCTTTTGACAATGCTAATGCCGAATGTCAGAAGGCCTTACATCCCATTCATGCCAATGGTGGTAATATAGCAGATTATGTTAAGGCTTGTGCTGATATTGGCACCCATTTATATAACATGAATCTTTTGGCTGCAGCAATTAGGGAGTTAGGTCCAATGGATCAAAGACCAAGCTAAGATGGCTTTTGAACAGAACCTTCAATGGCAATTAAGTGTTGCTGATTTGGTGGGACAAATTGACAATTATTATTCCAAATCTAAACTCATTGATTTTCTTAAGAGAACTGCTTTTATTCTACCAAAAATTGTTAAAGATTCTCCAATCAAGGTGACACTTATTTCACTGATGCTAATAAGAATGGCTTTTCAGCTTATTTTGGCCCACCACAGCAATGTTGTTTCTCAGGTTATAAATCTGTCCAGAAGGTTGAATTGTTTCCCATCCTTATGTTATTGTCAGATGTAGCAGATCCTATTAATATAGTTTCTGATTATCAGTACTCTACCAATACTGTTTGATTTCTTGAAACTGTTACCTTATCTAGATCCTCTGTTGATGATACACTTTTTTTCTCTTTTCTTGACTTACAAAAGATTATTCACACTTGTTCTTTTTTTTTTTTTTTTTTAAATAAATTTTTATTAATGGTAATGGGATGACATTAATAAATCAGGGTACATATATTCAAAGAAAACATGTCTAGGTTATTTTGTCATTAAATTATGTTGCATACCCCTCGCCCAAAGTCAGATTGTCCTTCGCCACCCTCTATCTAGTTCTCTGTGCCCCTCCCCCTCCCCCTAACTCTCCCCCTGTCCTCCCTCCCCCCACCCCTGGTAACCACCACACTCTTGTCCATGTCTCTTAGTCTCATTTTTATGTTCCACCAATGTATGGAATCATGTAGTTCTTGTTTTTTTCTGATTTACTTATTTCACTCCTTATAATGTTATCAAGATCCCACCATTTTGCTGTAAATGATCTGATGTCATCGTTTCTTATGGCTGAGTAGTATTCCATAGTGTATATGTGCCACATCTTCTTTATCCAGTCTTCTATTGAAGGGCTTTTTGGTTGTTTCCATGTCTTGGCCACTGTGAACAGTGCTGCAATGAACATGGGGCTACATGTGTCTTCACGTATCAATGTTTCTGAGGTTTTGGGGTATATACCCAGTAGAGGGATTGCTGGGTCATAAGGTAGTTCTATTTGCAGTTTTTTGAGGAACCACCATACTTTCCTCCATAATGGTTGTACTACTTTACAGTCCCACCAACAGTATTCACACTTGTTCTAATCCTCCTTTAAATAGGCTTGTTAATTGGGAAGACATCACTTTTAATGTATATGTTAATGATTCTGTTTGGCTTCTAGGACCATTTGATGGCTATGGACCCTTAAGGCCTGAAGAAGAAGGACAGGTTATATCAAATTATACTGTGGGATCAGATAGATTACCCATCTGTATAGGTGCAGGAAATCATTGCATAAAGATAAAATCACAGGGTTGGTGTATGGCCAGGAGCTGCCACTGTGGCCATTCACATGCAGGTTCTCATTGAATTCAGGCAGACAGTAAAGAAATGGCGGAGTCGGAGGATAGTGGGCCATTCTGTTTATTAGTGTCTCACCAAGACAGGCAAGCCACAAGAAAAGCCAAGGGAAAAGCAGAAAACCTGCTTTTACCATAGAGGGCAAGTGATCAAGGAGGCCTGTGCAATGCTGATGGCAGGAACTGAGAGCAAGAGCCCCAGTCTGCTTTAATTTATAGTGTAGAAATTAAAGCCTTTAAGCCATATATGTACAAATAAGGAAGTCTCTGATACAAAGCCACTTATCTGAGGCATAAATAAAATTTCTCATAAGAGTGCACCATCCTCTATCATGCAACAGTCAAGGGTCCAATGGATCAAAAACCAAGCTAAGGGGAAAAGATTAGTTTTGAGAAGATCTTAATGTTAGAAGGGAGGGAAAGGCTTAGTCTTAAAACTAAGCCGTAGTAGGCTATAATGACTTTGCCAGCTTACAGCCTGTCTCCCACACCCAAAGCGAGCAAACATATACATCATATTTACATACTTATTTGAACAACAGTTGGTTATCTACTATACAAAATGGGTCATATCACCTTATTCTGTATATATTACAAGGGTGGACCTTTCAGAATGAGTTATCTAATGGCACCACTGATAGTGCTCCCAATCTTCCTAATTGTCCTCAAAAGCATGCTAATAGTATAGATCGTTAGATAATGTGGGAAACATGTAAAGGAAAAATTGGAAGAGTACTTACTAATAATTCCTATAGAAGTGTCATTATTGGGCCCCAGTTGGCGCTGCTTGGATCAAATATTCTTCACATACGTTAACTTGGAAAAGAGAGAATAACACCATATTTACCAATAGCACTGGAGAGCCTATTGTATGGCACGGTGGAGGAATATCTCCCCTGGCTCCTCACTTTATAGAAGGACTGTACATACAGATTCATGGGATATTGCAATAGGTTTACATCCTATGAGTGCATGGAAAGGTTCATATATTTATCAATCAGGAAACTATTTGTTGATATTTACATGCAATGAATCTCATAATATACAGGCTTGTGTACATCTACCTTATATGTTCAGGATTGGTCTTGTGTTCTGGAATGAATCAATTAATCTCATTACCTGCATGAGTAGTTCTTTTTATACATGTCTCAATTCCTCTATTATTTATAATCAATCTGTTGATTTTCTGTATATACTTAAAGCTATCACAGCCACTGTGGCAACAGCAGGAATTGCTCCTTGATCAATCTATACAAAACATAGAGTTTGTACAAAACTGGCATGAATGCTGAAAAATTATGGAATAGCCAAAGATTAATTGATAGTCCTATTGACAATCAAATAGCAGATTTAAAACAGGTGATAGTACTATTAGGAGACCAATTGGTAAGCTTCAGCATCAAATAAAACTTAAATGTTATTGGAACATTACTACCTGTTGTATAACCCCACATCCATATAATGAAACTAATTTTTCTTGGGATAAAGTTAGAAGACATTTGCTTAATCAAGGTAATATATCTATGGAAATTTGACAATAGCAACAGATATATATGACATTTTCAGAGAAAAATTGAAATTGCTTTCTAGTGCACCTTTATTAAGTATTATTGCTGATGAATTATCTGAACTAAACCCTGTTAAACATTTACAATTATTAGGAGCTTCTACAATAAGCGCATTAATTACCATTGTTGTTTTATGTTTTTGTTTAGTCTGGAGAAAGAGCAGAAGCAACTTGTGTCATTCTGAAGGATAAGCCTCCTTGTATACCATAATGTTGCAGAATGAGTTAAACAAAAAAGGGGGAAATATTGGAAGGAAGCCAAAGCACTGAGTGACTTTCTGTTCCCATCCTGAGGAAGTGAAGGTCAAGGCCAAGCATTTTTGACTGAAAGCAGTCATGTCCAGGGAAGGCCCAAGGACATGGGTGCTTAGCCCAACCAGAGCTTTCTTCAGGTCAGGAATCAGACAGCAGATGGTGTGGTGTTATTACTCAGAAAGGGAAAAAGAAATCTAATCAGTTTTGCAAAATGAAATAATAAAACTACACTGTATTCTGCTTGTTAGTTTCTTACACAAGATGACATGTTTTTGCTTAATAAATTGAATAGCTGATCTCTCCAAGGCACCTCAATCCTGGAGAGATTGGGGTCCTCCACTTGCAGAATTGTTGCTGCCTCATTCCTTTGCAGCTCCTCTTTATGAGTCCCTGAACATTAACAACAATTTTCTATTATTCATCCTAGTGGGTGTGAAGTGATATCTTGTAGTTATAATTTGCATTCTCTTAGTGAATAATGATGATCATCTTTTCATGTGCTTATTGGTCATTTGTAAATCTATTTTAGAAACATCTTTTTTTAGATAATATTTTTAATTTTTTTTATTTAGAAATTAAATTTAATAGGGTGACATTGGTCCATAGGCACACATAGGTTTCAGGTATAAATCACCATAGCATATGAACTATTCATTGTGTTGTGTTCCCACCACCCAAAGTCAAAACACTTTCTATCACCATATATTTGACCCCTTATACTCCCCTTGCCCCCTCTGATAACCACTTCATCTTTGTCTATGTCCATGAGTCTCAGTTTTATATGCCACCTATGTGTGAAATCATATAGTTCTTAGCTTTTTCTGATTTACCTATTTTGTTTAGCATAATATTCTCAAAGTCCATTCATATTGTTGCAAATTGCAATATTTCATCATTTCTTATGACTGAGTACTATTTCATTGTATATATGTATCACATCTTCTTATCCAGTCCTCTATTGAGAGGCACTTTGGTCGTTTTCATGTCTTGGCCATGGTGGATAATGCTGAGATGAACATGGGGTGCATATGTTTTCGTGTATAAACATTTTTGATTTTGGAGGGGTAGATACCCAGTAGTGGGATAGCTGGGTCATGTGGTACTCTACTCTTAATTTTTTGAGAAACCACCATATTGTCTTCCATAATGGCTGTACTGGTTTACATTCTTACCCACAGTTAAGAGGTTTCCTTTTTCTCCACAGCCTCTCTAACACTTGTTATTACTTGTCTTGGATGATAACAGCCAATCTAACAGGTGTGAGATAGTATCTCATTGTATTTTTTTTTTTTTTACAAAAATAAACACACCATGTTACACATAATACAAAGTGTCAATCTACAAACACAAGTGTACTAATTAGTTGTTCCTTAGAAGCACGGTCATCCTCCAGTCCCTCAGCAAAGAGGAGGAACAGGGATGGGATGGTTTTTGTTACATTTTTTCATGTCTTACAAAGTTTTTAATAATAGTCTCAGTAGCGCACACAATTTCATGTGAAACCAGAAGCTGTAAAAATAAATTATTTTTGAAGAAATGTGGGCTCCTGCACAGCTCAGAACTCATCATGTCGTACTAAGGCCTCCCCAAAATCTGTGGCCTGGCTGCCCATAAACAAATTGTACTTGTCAACAATTTTCTCCTTAGTGAGCTCGCCATCCTTATTCTGGTCTGACTCATAGACCAGATGCCTGGCTTCTGCCTCTGCGTGATCATAGTCTGAGGGGAGGATCCAGTCTTTGGTCTCTTCCTTGTCCATCTTCCCATCACGGTTCTTATCTTGAAACTCAACAAATTGTTCTCTTTCTGTCTTTACCCATTCTGGTTCATCAGCATTTTTATCATGGCTGTACATGTCACTAATATACTCTTCTAGATCAATGAAACCATCAGCATTCTTATCTATATCCTCCGTTGTTTCCTGTACCACTATATCTTTAATGTAGTCATACTCTTCCGGGTGCAGGAAAGCTATGAAATCCTCCTTTGTGGCAATGAGGTCTCCATCCTTGTCTGCCACTTTAAACCTCCACTCATTTCTCACCATCATCTGCTTATATTTATAGTTAAATCCATCATCAGGGTCTGGATCATCTAAAATATAGCCGTAGGTGGCATTTTTATACTCCTCCAGGAAACGAGGCCGTCTTCATTGAGGTCATGCCCCTTCCACTGTCGCTCTACATCCTCATAAATCTAGCGCTTTTGTGCAAATATAATCCAGTCTTTGAGCTCATCCACAGTGACAAACCCGTCCTTGTTGCCATCTATTTTACTTACAATCTTTCTGAGTCTCTCCTTGCTCTCTTCTGGGGTCAGCTGCTGAAAGGTCTTTGCTTCTTCAGCACTCAAGAAGGCATCATGGTCATAATCAAAACTCTGTGCATCTTTGTGAACCTTGTCGCTGAGCTGAGGCTCATGATGTACACGGTCCTTCTTTTCTGTGGGCTTGCTCAAGGCAAAGGCTGTGCACAGGGATAGGCACATAAGAAACTGTCGCAGGTCCATGTTAATCAGAGCTTTCCTGTAGCGCTCCAGGTGCCGCAGCCGCCGTTCTCCCACTGGCTCAGCTCACGCGCGCAAGCACCGCCTCTCTCATTGTAGTTTTGATTTGCATTTTCTAATAGTTAGCAAAGATGAACATCTTTTCATATATCTATTCGTTAAGATCCTCTCCTCATTTTTTAATTGGATTGTTTGTTGTTGAGCTTCATAAGTTTTTTTTTATATATTTTGGATATTAACTTCTTGTCAGAGCTGTTGTTTGTGAATACCATCTCCCATTTGGTTGGCTGTCCTTATTTTGTTGTTTCATTTGTTGTGCAGAAACTTTTTAGTTTGATATATTCCCATTCATTTATTGTTGCCTTTACTTCCCTTACCTTTGGGGTCAAATTCATAAATTGTTCTCTATGGCCAAGGTCCATATTTTTAGTATCTATGTTTCCTTCTATGTAATTTATCATTTCAGATCTTACATTTAGGTCTTTGATCAATTTTGAATTAATTTTTGTGCGCGGAGACAAACTGTAGTCAAGTTTCATTCTTTTGCATGTGGCTTTTCAATTTTCACAGCACAATTTATTGAAGAGGCTTTCTTTTCTTCCTTGTACGTTTTTGGCTCCTTTCTCAAAAATTATTTGCTCATATACATGTGGTTTTATTTCTGAGCTTTTTATTCTGTTCCATTGGTCTGTGTGTCTGTTTTTCCACCAGTACAATGCTGTTTTGATTACTGTGGTTCTGTAGTAGAATTTAAACTCAGGTAGTGTGATACCTCCAACTTCATTCTTTCTTCTCAGGATTGCTTTGGCTATTCAGGGTCTTTTGTGGTTCTATACAAATCTGATGATTCTTTCTGTTTTATTTATTTAAGAAATGACATTGGAATTTTTGTGGGGATTGCATTAAATTTGTGTCTTGATTTGGGTAATATGGCCATTTTAACTGTGTGATTCTTCCAACCCATGAACATGAAATATTTTTCCAATTCATTGTTTCTTTTTCTATTTCTTTCAATAATGTTTTGTAGTTATCAGTATATACATCCTTCACATACTTTGTTAAGTTTATTCCTAGGTATTTTAATTATTTTGTTGTAATTGTAAAAGAAAATTTTTTTAGTTCATTTTTTGAAGTTTCATCGTTGGCATATAGGAAAACAAAAGACTCTTGTATATTGATTTTTTATCCTGTAACTTTACTGTATTGGTTTAATTGTTTCTAATAGTGTTTTGGTAGAGTCTTTGGGGTTTTCTATATACAGGATCATGTCATCTGCAGAAAGTGATACTTCTACTTCTTTCCAGATGTGGATGCCTTTTATTTTTTTCTCTTGCCTGATTGCTCTGGTTAAAACTCCCAGAACTACACTGTATGTTGAATAAGAGAGGGGAAAGTGGGCAGCCTATCTTGTTCCTGAAATAGAGAAAAAGCCTTTGTGGGAGACTGCAAGCTGACAGAGTCCTTGCAGTTTAGATTTGTGGGGGACAGAAGTGGGGGGACTGGCAATAAGCTGACAGAGTCCTTGATGCCCATCCCCCCACCCTCACTTGCTTGCTTAAGTTGCTAAAGGCTAAGCTCTTCCCCACAATCTCTGATTGATTAAATTGGTAAAGGCAATTTACATGCCCTTCCCCAAAGACCCATGTTAGCTGTGACGTTGATGGTTTCTACTCATCCTATCTCCCATGTCCCTTGAAGAGACTGAACACAGTTTTCTTTTACCCTTTGTTTTGCGAAATTAAGATGTTATGCACAGTGGAAGTTTTTTGGGCTCTGGGGAGAATTCTTGGTTTGCCTCAGAAATGTGACTTTGTTCCAGAGATCTCTTTGATTTGCTAATGGCTTTGCTCTCTGCCCTATAAAGAAAGCATTTTGGGGGTGGAGACTCACTTTTGCAAGCCATCATCTTGGCAATCAGTCCTTCCAATCCACCCTTTTTCTTTCTGTGTTTATTTTCTAATCCTCCACTGTTCTCACCCGAGACCTGCAAAATTATGAGTTGTGCTGGTTCATGACAAGCCTTCATTTTTTTCACTACTCAGTATAATATTAGCTGGTGGTTTCTCATATATAGCCTCCACTATATTGAGGTACTTTCCTTCTACACCCATTTTATTGAGTGTTTTAAACATAAAGGGATGTTGTATCTCATTGAATGCCTTTTCTTATGTATTGATAGTATCACATGATTTTTGTCCTTTGGTTTGTTAATGTGGTGTATTGTATTGATTGACTTGCATCTATATACAGGATCATGTCATCTGCAGAAAGTGATACTTCTACTTCTTTCCAGATGTGGATGCCTTTTATTTTTTTCTCTTGCCTGATTGCTCTGGTTAAAACTCCCAGAACTACACTGTATGTTGAATAAGAGAGGGGAAAGTGGGCAGCCTATCTTGTTCCTGAAATAGAGAAAAAGCCTTTGTGGGAGACTTTGAACCAGCATTTTGCTTATGGAATAAATCCCACTTGATTGTGATGCCTCACTTTAAAAAATGTTTTATTATATTCCATTTACTATTATTTTCTTTGAGTTTTTGAATCTGTATTCATTAGAGATTTTGGTCTATAGTTTTCTTTCTTTTTTTTGTGACACAGAGAGAGACAGATAGGGACAGACAGGAAGGGAGAGAAATGAGAAGCGTCAAAAGACTTCATTTTGGCACCTTAGTTGTTCATTGATTGCTTTCTCATATGGTCCTTGACTGGGGGGCTACAATAGACCGAGTGACCCCTTGCTCAAGCCAGTGACCTTGGGCTCAAGCTGGTGAGCACTGCTCGAACCAGATGAACCCATGCTCATGCTGGCGACCTCAAGGCCTTAAACTTGGATCCTCTGTGTCCCAGTCTGATGCTCTATCCACTGCCCCACTGCCTGGTCAGGCTATAGTTTTCATTTTTGTGTGTTGTTATTGCTGGGTTTTGGTATGAGGTTTATGTTGGCCTCATAAAATGTTAAGAAGTTTTGCCTCTTCTTTTTTTGGAAAACTTTGAGAAGGATAAATACCAAATTTTTGAATGTTTGGTAGAATTCACTAGTGTAGCCAACTGGTCCTGGACTTTTATTTTTGGGGAGGTTTAGATTTTTTTCTGTTTTCTTACCATATTTTGTTCTATTTAGGATTTCCACTTCTTCATGACTCACTTTAGGAAGACTGTATAGTTCTAGGAACATACACAATTTGGTGGCATATAGTCTTTCATAGTATTCTAGTATGATCCTTTGTATCTCTGTGAACATTGTGGTAACTTCTCCTCTTTCATATGTGCATTTGTTTATAGGAGTCATTTC
Source organism: Saccopteryx leptura (assembly GCF_036850995.1). NCBI lineage: Eukaryota > Metazoa > Chordata > Mammalia > Chiroptera > Emballonuridae > Saccopteryx > Saccopteryx leptura. Next base: position 150,798 of record NW_027095735.1, read on the forward strand.
TCTTTTTTCCTAGTAGTCTAGCCAGGGCTTTGTTAATTTTATTAATTTTTCCAAAGTACCATCTTTTTGTTATATTAATTTTTTTGTAGTTACATTTTGTTCTCTATTTCATTCACTTCCATCCTAATTTTTATTATTTCCTTTCTTCTGTTGACTTTAAGTTGCTTTTGTTCTCCTTTTTCTAGTTTTTTAGTCATTGTAATGGTTAGGTTGTGTATTTGGGATTTCTCTTACTTTTTTAGATGAGTCTGTAATGAAATAAATTTCTCTTTTAATACTGCTTTGCTGCATCCCAGAAGTTTTGATATGTTGTGTTGTCATTTTCATTTTTTCTTTATGTCTTTTGATCTCTACTTTTATTTCTTTTTTGACCCAGTCATTCTTTAGAAGTATGTTGTTTAATTTTCACATCTTTGTGGGTTTCTTTACTTCTTTTTTGGAGTTGAATTCTAATTTCAAAGCCTTATGGTCAGAGAATATGCTTAGTATAATTTTAATCATCTTGAATTTGTTGAGGTTAGTTTTGTGGCCCAATATGTGGTCTATCTTTGAGAATGTTTCATGCACACTGGAAAAGAATGTATAATCTGATATTCTGGAATGAAATGTCCTGTAAATGTCTATTATGTCCATTTGGTTTAGTGTGGTGTTTAAGGCTGATATTTCTTTATGGATTTTTTGTTTGGATGATCTATCTAAAGCTGCCAATGGTGTGTTGGTCTCCAACTGTGACTCTGTTTTTGTCTGTTTATATTCTTAGATCAGTTAGTAGATGTTTTATATATTTTGGTGCCCCTGATTCAGTTTATATATATTAAGAAGTGTTATGTCTTCTTGATACACTGTCCCCTTTATCATTATGAAATATTTATCTTTGTCTCTTGTTACTTTGCTGTCTTGAAGTCTGTATTGTCACATGTTAGTATGTCTACACTTGCTTTCCTTTGGGTATTATTTGCTTGGAGAATTGTTTTTTAATCTTTCACTTTGAGTCTACTTTTGTCCTTGTAACTTAGCTGTGTCTCCTAAAGGCAGTATATGGTTAGGTTGTGCTTTTGAATTCAGTCAGCTACTCTCTGCCTCTTTATTGGTGATTTTAGCCCATTTACATTTAGGGTAAGTATTGATGCTTAAGGATTTCCTATAGCCATTTTGTGTTTTGTTTTCTGGTAGCTCTGTGTTTCCTTTGGTTCTTATCTTTTGTATTTCTGTCAGTTGTTTTTGTTTGGTGGTATTCCATACTTCTTTCCCCTGTTTCTTCTTCTTCTTTTTCATATTTTCCCAAAGTTAGAAGCAGGGAGGCAGTCAGACAGACTTCTGCATGCGCCTGACCAGGATCCACCCAGCATGCCCACCAGGGGTCATGCTCTTCCCATCTGGGGTGTTTCTCCATTGCGACTGAAGCCATTCTAGCTCCTGAAGCAGAGTGCCATGGAGCCATCCTTAGTGCCTTGGCCAACTTTGCTCCAATGGAGTCTTGGCTGTGGGAGGGGAAGAGAGAGATAGAGAGAAAGGAGAGGGGAAGGGTGGAGAAGCAGATGGGTGCTTCTCCTGTGTGCCCTGACTGGGAATTGAACCCGGAACTTCCACACACTGGTTGATGCTCTACCACTGAGCCAAGCAGCCAGGGCCATCTTCTTTTTTGAAGCTATGTGTTTCAGCATTGGTTTTTTTCATGGGTGGTTACTATTAGGTTATTAAGGGAAAAATTATCATATATACAAGAGTCCTTTGTCTTATGAGTGTTTCTGCGTTCCATCCTTCTTTGCTACTGCAGATCTTTATCCTCTCCCTTTTATGTTATTGTTCTCACAGATTATCCTTTTTTAATTGTAACTTTGTTGGAGCTTTTACTTACAGTTTTGTGTTGTTTTGTTCTTTGTATCTGGTAGAATAACCCCCTTGAATATTTCCTGCAGTGGGGGTTTCTGGTGATAAATTCCTTCAGCTTCTGTATGTCTGCAAAAGTTTTTATTTCTCCTTCATATTAGAAAGATCACTTGATGCATATAGTATTCTTGGCTGCTAATTTCTATCTTTCAGTACTTTGAATGTTTGGGTCCACTTTCTTCTGGCTTTTAAAGTTTCTGCTGAGAAGTCCAATGATAATCTGATGGGCTTTTCTTTATATGTTATTTCCCTCTTTTCCCTGGTTGCCTTGAGGATTTATTCTTTGTCATTGATTTTGACAGTTTTAATATAATGTGCCCTGGAGAAGGCCTCTTTCGGTTGAGGTAGCTAGGTGTTCTTTTGCTTCTTGAATTTATGGATTTAACTCTTTCCATAGACTTGGAAAGTTCTCATCAATTATTTGTTTGAATAAGCTCTCCATTCCCTTCTCCCTCTCTTATTCTTCTGATATACCCATTACTCTTATATTTCTCTTTCTGATGGAGTCAGACAATTCTTGTAGAGCCCTATTATATTTTTAAATTCATGAGTCTCTCTTTTCTTCTCTCCATAGCATCTCTAGTTGCCTGTCATCGATGTCACTGATTTTCTTTGCTATCTGGCCTGTTTCACTAAATAGACTTGCTACTTCACATTCCAATTCATATATTGAGTTCCTCATCTTTGGTTCTTTTAAAAAATTTCAATCTACTTAGTGAAGTACTCATTTTGTTCATTAATTTGTTTTTTTTTGAGCTCATTAAATTGCCTATCAGTGTTTTCTTGCATCTCATTGAGTATTTTGAGGACTTCAGTTTTGAATTCTCTATTGTTTAACTGTAAAGTTTTCATGTGGTGGAGATTATTTTCTGGAGATTTTTCTTTTCTTTTTCTTTTTTTTTTTAAAATGAACTACATCTCTTTTCTCTGTAACCATGGTATTCATTTTCTTTTTCCTTTATGGCATTTGAAAGTGGTATTGTTAAGAAATATAACAAAAAACAAGTACATATAAATTAAAAAATACAATAAAAAGTAGAAAAATGTTTAAAATAATGAAAAGTAAATGAGAAAAAAACCCAAAGAGCAAATACCAAAGTGTAAAAAACAAACAAACATCCACAAAATATAAGAATAAAAATGTAGAAATTAAAGAAAGGAAAATAAGAAAAATATTCAGTTTTGTGAAGCTTTTCTATTTTCCTGCTATAGGTAGCACTTTATTACAAGTTTTAGCTCTGTGAAATTCCTGGGCTGACATTCGCTGAGATGTTGCTGTCACAATGATGGTGGTGGGGCTGTGGTCACGATGATGGAAAGGGCATGTTTTGAAGACTTTTTGGCTTCAGTAATGGTGAAATCCAGCCTCCAGGTGCTCCTCCCCACATCTCAACAGACCAGAGGACCAGACACAGAGCACCTCTGTTCTTCAGGAGAAAGAGTGGCTTTGGAGAGTTAGCTGTGGAGTCTGTCACTGCCACTTTATGTACCCCATAAGGTGAGGGAGGGGGGATCCAGGTGGCTGGTGGGCTGTACTTTGGTTTTTCTGTCTCTGTGCCAAGTATGGGCTGCTGGCAGATTACGGGACCACTGGCTGTGACCCCTTATTTCTGCCACCACTTTGGTTTAGTAACTCCCCCACTGCCCCTCAATGTCTCTGCTCCTCCCTGCAGAAGAAGATCCAGTCATTCCTGGTTTCTCTCCTCTCTGAAGCTAGACAAAATCCAGACAGTCCTGGTTTCTCTTCTCTCTGGAGCCTGACCACAACTGTGTCTTATCATCCCCCTCTTCTCAATTCTTCCCATCTTTAGTTGATTCCACACACAGATCTTTTCAGGCATGACTGTGAGCCCCGTTGGGGTTCTTTCACTGTATTATAGCTGTTCAATTTGTTGAAATTTTAAGGGGAGAGATCAAGGGTATCTCTCACACCACTATTACTCTGATATCCTGACTACCATATTTTGCAGTAAGCTTTGAAATAATAGAGTATGATTTCAACAACTTTGTTATTTTTCAAGATAATTTTTAAGCTTAAAAAATTTGGATTTCTTGCATTTCAATAGAAATTTTAGACTCAGCTTATTAATTTTTGCAGTCTTCCAATTTATAAACATAGATATATTTCAATTTATTTATATAGTCTCTCCATTTTCTTTCAACAATGTTTTATTGTTTTCCATTATGGGGAAGCAGCTGTGTTAGGCTTGCTCTCTGGTTTACCAGCTACAAGCACTTTGCCTGATTGGTATGTGAGTGTGTGGCTTTGCCTTACATACTATGGCCTATGTAAGACTATGGGTGCTTGCACTCAGGGAGATAGCAGATGGCAGATTGCTGGCTCACCACTGTGAAGGGCCATTTTTGCTGTTTTTTTTTTTTTTTTTGCCTGAGAAGCAGTTTTCCTCTGCCTGTGTGCTCATTTGCCATTGTGAATCTCTATTAAGTGGACTGGCTCAATGCTTTCTGGCTTCACAGTTTCTCTACTCGCTGCCTGAATCCAATGTGGACCTGCCTGGCCTCAGCCACCAGCATTACATCATGTACAAACTTTGCACTTTTTTGTTAAACTTATTCATGAGTATTTTATTGTTGGTTCATTGTAAGTAGTATTATTTTCTAATTTTCATCTTCCAATAATTTTTGCTAGTGTATATAATTGATTGTCATGTGTTGACCTTATATCTTGCAACCTTGGTGATTTTGTCAGTTAGATCTATAGGGTCTTGGTAGCTTCCTTAGAATTTTTTTTTTTTTTACAGAGACAGAGAGAGAGTCAGAGAGAGGGATAGACAGGAACGGAGAGATGAGAAGCATCAATCATTTTTGTTGCGCATTGCAACACCTTAGTTGCTCATTGATTGCTTTCTCATATGTGCCTTGACTGCGGCTTTCAGCAGACCGAGTAACCCCTTGCTCAAGCCAGCGACCTTGGGCTCAAGCTGGTGAGCTTTTGCTCAAACCAGATGAGCCCTCGCTCAAGTTGGTGACCTCGGGGTCTCAAATTTGGGTCTTCCGCATCCCAGTCCAACGCTCTATCCACTGCGCCACCGCCCGGTCAGGCCTTAGAATTTTTAATATACAAGATCATAGAAGTAGTTTTACTTCTTTTCCAATCTGAATGCCTTTTATTTTTTTTTTCTGGTCCAGTTTCTCTGGCTTACACTTCCAGTGCTATGTTGAACAGAGTGGTAAGAGTGGGTGTACTGTCCTGTTTCTGATGTTAAGGGAAGAGCACTCAGTCTTTCACCATTAAGTATGATAAGCTGTGGGTGTCCTTGTGGATACCCTTTATGATGCTGAGGAAGTTCTCTTCTATTAATAATAGTCTGCTCTTTGTTGTTTTAAAAAACATTATGAAAGTATATATTTTGTCAAGTGCTTTTTCTAAATCATTTTATATAACCATATATTTTCCCCTATTATAGTTTTGTGAGTGCATTTGTACTGTAAAAGACCTCCATGTTCCATCCTGTTCTACATTTTCTTCATCTCTCTACTTCATCCCCAGTCATAGTGCCCAGAAGCTGAAATACAGGATAGCTCCAACTCCAAGACCTGTGCAAGCCCAATCATATCCCCAAAGCAACCTGCACCTCAATTCTTTCCTTGTCGATCTAACCTCAGCTTCCTTTCTCCTTCTTACTCACCTTCCTGATATCTTTAACATCTGTTCCAACCTTCTCTCAACTGGGAAACTTCACTCACTGCATTTGTAGAAGCCTAAGCTCTGGTTTCAAGAGCTTTCCCTGCATTCTCTCTTCTCGAAGAGCCCAGGATTCTCATGCCCAGTTGTCTGGACTCTTACCTGTGTCAGGAACTAGACCCTATGCAGAGATGGCCCTAAACCCAAACCTTTAGAGCAAATCTGGAACTAAGCTCTCCCCACACTGGCCTGACTTCCCTGAGGTCCACACTCCAAGCCTCATTTTCAACCCTCTTTTCTTCTCTTCCAGCTTCTGTCTGCATATTAGTCTTCCTCCTCCTCCTTCAGTTCTCAAAGGTAGGCATAGGTGAGTGCAGGATGAGAATGAATGAAGAGGAATGAGGTTACCTTTGGGAATCAGGATTGTGGTTCATAGAAGGGCTCCTGATTTGGGTGGTGGCAGTAGTGCTTGTTCCTCCTTGAACTCATCAACAATTTCTGTCCAAAGGCTTTCATCAACTCTGGACTGTGGCTGTTCTAGTGAATGCCCAGGTGTGGGAACCAGATGTATAACCCCTTGGAACAATGTTGTGGCCCTGACACCATCCTGCCTCTGAACTGGACCCACCTTTGTGGTCCCAACTATACTTTCTGGCCCTGCCTTGAAATCTTCTGTCCCGAGTTATTCGGCCTCCAGAAGGGGTTTGTCGTGAAGTTGAAGGTTCTGGGCAGAAAATCCCAGTGCTCTTTCTCTCCCATCTCCTGGGCCTGCACCAGGTAAGGACTTGCCTCACTCTGGTGACATCAAGAAGAGGGGACAATAGCAGGGTTGGACTCTGGAGGCTGGGGCCCCTCCTGGGTGGGGATCCCTGTTCTGCATCTCCCCATCCCTCTCCAGGTCTGCATCTTTTCTAAGCTCAGTCTTTGTCTCTCTTATTCTCTGCAGCTTATGAGGGACCACCAGCTCATCCTCCTGGAACCTGGAAACATCTGGCTATACAGACACATTCTAGCATACAAGGAGGAATGGGTGGGTGGCATGCTTTTCAAATGATAAAAACATATCTTAGTGCCTGGTGAGGGTAAATATGTTCTTTTTGAATTCCTAGTAGCAACTTGCTGAGAAATTATTGCACAGTAACTTCTCTCTGCTCCTAAAGCCCACTCTGCCCACAGCACTCTGTGTCCCCTCAGTCAGCCTAACTACTCTGTCTCTATTCTGGGCTCAGGCTTCTTCTCTGAACAAGTGGGGAAGGTGTGAGGATGAGAGGTGGCTATTCCTAGTGGGGTGGAGAAGGCTCCAGCACCAAAGCCACCTTATGGTTTCTGCACCTGCAGCTCCTGTGGGAGGTGGGGAGGGCCAAGCTGCTCTGAGGGTCTGAGGGGAGAGGAGGGAGAGAACCTCAGCCTCACTAGGATGGGCCAGTTCTTTGTTCTGAACCCCCACTCTCTACCCCTCACTCTCCAGCTCCCAACACTTCTTGTCATTGTTTTTGATGGCCTGATATCTGTGGTTGAAGAGGGAGAGGTATACAGATTGCAAGTGAGTGAATGAGAGACAGAAACAGAGAATAACAGAAAGACTTCTGGGCCAGTTTGTCTCCTACTGAATGTCTTGATCATGAATATCTGGAAGCCCCAATAGGAAGATTGTTGCAGAGGACTGTAGGGTCAACAGGCCTAATTAGGAAGCTGACAGGGCTATGTGACTATGCATTTGTCAAATCTAGGCCCTCATTTACTATCTGAAACTGGAGACAAGTAATCCATGCAGTGAGCAAATAAGTACAGAGATCTGCTAGGTGCAGACACAGTTTTAGAGTTGGGGTCAGAGAGATGACTTGGTCACTGGTGAGGACAAGGCCTGTTGTGATGGTATCAGTTCCTGAGCAGCACAGCACAGTACTCATGACTTAACTCTGAGATCAAATACATCCTGGGTTCAAATCCCAACTCTGTCAGATTCTACCAGGGTGATCCAGGTGAGTTTGGGCCAGTTACTATAATTTCTATGAGCCTCATTTCCCCAGCTGGAAAGTGGGAATCCTCTTATTCCTAAACTCATGGGATAGTGTAGATGATTAAAAGGCTGGATGCCTATAAACGACTGAGAACAGACAGGACCCAGCAGGTTCTCAGAATGGCTCACTATTGTTACCCCCACCAGGTCCTCATCCTGAGGGATGTAACTCTCTGATACCCCCTATTGTGCCCCTCCTTCCTTCACTCCAGCCTCAATACCTCTGCCTGTTCTACCATATGATGAGTTTCTCTCTGCCTCAGGGTCTTTGCTCCTGTTATATCTCCTGTCTGAAATTCTCTTCTCATGTGTCACTCCAAAAGCCTCAGCATTAATGTGTCTCACTGTAAGAAGGCTTTATGGCCCACAGAACATAGAGCATTCATTACACGTAATTTATTTTGTTTTATTGACAGTCTCTTCTGGAATTAATGATGAAAATACTATAAGGCCATAGTAATCAAAACAACAGGGTAGTAGCATAAAAACAAACACATAAATCAAAGAAGTAGTAAATAAATCCATAACTATATGGTCAATTAATATTTGACAAAGGAGGCCAGAACATACAATGGGTTAGAGACAGTCTGTTCAAAAAATAGTGTTGCTGTTCAAAAAATAGTGTTGCTGCAATAGTGTTGCATGCAGATACATGCAAAAAATGGAAACTAGACTACTTTCTTACACCATACACAAGAATAAACTAAAAAAACTTATATGTAAGACTCAAAACCATAAAAGTCTTAGGAAGAAATATAGGCAGCAAAATTTCAGATGTTTCTCTTAGTAATTTTTTTCCTGCTATATCTCCTCTGGCAAGAAAACAAGCAAACAAACAAACAAAAACAAATAGGAGTACATCAAACTAAAAAGTTTATGCAGAGCAAGAGAACCATCAACAAAATGAAAAGACAATTCACTAAATGGGAGAACATATTCAACAATGATATCTCTGATAATGGGTTAATACCCAAAATTTATGAAGAACACGTATAATTCGCCCTGGCTGACTTGCTCAGTGGTAGAGCATTGGCCCAGCATGTGGAAGTCCTAGGTTTGATTCCTGGCCAAGGTACATAGGAGAAGCACCCAGCTGCTTCTCCATCCTTCCCCCTCTCCTTTCTCTATATCTTTCTCTCTTCCCCTCCCATAGCCAAGGCTCCATTGGAGCAAAGTTGGTCTGGGTGCTGAGGATGGCTCCATGGCCTCCACCTCAGGTGCTAGAATGGCTCTGGTTGCGATGGAGCAATGCCCTGGATGGGCAGAGCATTGCCCCCTGCTGGGCATGCTTGGTGGATCCCAGTTGAGCACATGCGAGAGTCTGTCTCTCTACCTTCCTGTTTTTCACTTCAGAAAAATACAAAAATAATAAAGAACACATATAACTCAAAACCCGCCTGACCTGTGGTGGTGCAGTGGGATAAAGCGTCGACCTGGAACACTGAGGTTGCTGGTTTGAAACCTTGGGCTTGCCTGGTCAAGACACATATGGGAGTTGATGCTTCCTGCTCCTCCCCCCCTTTCTCTCTCTCTCTCTCTCTCTCTCTCTCTCTCTCTCTCTCTCTCTCCCCCCTCTCTAAAAAAAAATCAATCAATAAAAAAAAACAAAAAAACAAAACACTCCTCCCCAGTCAATCCAATTAAAAGTGGGCAAGAGACCCAAATAGACACTTCTCCAAAGAGGACATACAGATGGCCAATAGACATATGAAAAGATGTGCACCACCACTAATCATCAGAAAAATGCAAATTAAAACTATAATGAGATATCACCTCACCCCTGTCAAAATGGCTATCATCAATAAATCAACAAACAACAAGTGGTGGTGAGGATGTGGAGAAGAGGAAATTCTTGTGCATTATTAGTGAGACTACAGACAGGTGTAGCCATTATGAAAAACAGTATGGAGTTTTCTCAAAAAATTAAAAATGGAACTGCCTTGTGACTGAGCAATTCTTCTTAGTATACATTGGAAGAAACTCAAAACATTAATTTTAAAGAATATATGCACCCCATGTTCACTGCAATGTTATTTACAATAGCCAAGGTATGGAAGCAAGCCCAGTGCCCATCAATAGATGAGTGGATAAACAAGTAGTGATATATATATATTACTGTGATATATAAATATTACTTGACCATAAAAAGAAATGAAATTTTACCAGTTTCTTACCATTTTTAACAGCATGAATGGGCCTAAAGCAGTGGTCCCCAACCTTTTTTGGGCCATGGACTGGTTTAATGTCAGAAAATATTTTCATGGACCGGCCTTTAGGGTGGGACGGATAAATGTATCATGTGACCGAGACAAGCATCAAGAGTGAGTCTTAGACGGATGTAACAGAGGGAATCTGGTCATTTAAAAAAAATAAAACATCGTTCAGACTTAAATATAAATAAAACGGAAATAATATAAGTTATTTATTCTTTCTCTGCGGACTGTTACCAGTCTGCGGTCCAGGGGTTGGGGACCACTGGCCTAAAGGGTATTATGCTAAGTGAAATAAGTCAGTCAGAGAAAGACAGATACCATATGCTTTCACTTATATGTGGAATCTAAAGAAAAATATAATTGAGCAAACAGAACAGAAACAAACTCATAGATATGGGGAACAAACTAATGGTTGCCAGAGGGGAGGAAGTCTGGGGGCTGAGTGAAAACATTGAAGGAATTGAGAAGTACAGTTTGGTAGTTACAGAATGGTCATGGAATGTAAAATACATCATAACATTTTATTATTGTCTATATCATAGGAAATATAGTCATTAATATTGTAATTACTTTGTCTTTTGCCAGGTTGGTAATGGTAATATCAGGGGACACTTTGTGTATATGATTATCCAAGCACAATGCTGTACACCTGAAACTAATACAAAATGATATTGAGTGTACAGTGTAATTGGAAAAAAATAAAATAAAGATAAACAAAGCAGAAAAATTCTATCAGAGGCATTTTAAAGTGCATTTGGGTACCATCTACAGTACAACTGGTATTAAAACAACTAAAGACTTTTCCATTTGAGCTCCTTGTCCTAATCAGCATCAGCAAAATTTGTAGATTTTGCTCTCTCTTTTATGACTTTCTTTATTCTCTATTTATGATTTTCCCAACTTCTTTTGGAGATTCTCAGTTTTATTTCAATGCTAAGGATTTACCTTCTTTCTACTTTCTTTCTCATTCCCTCTGAATCTCCATCCCTCTTTTTCTTTCTCTCCTTCCATCCTTCATCTTGTAACACTGAGTCTTGTGATGCTACTGTCGCAAGCCCTGCTATGTGTTCATTACCTGATGTATACTGATTCCCATAGACCTTGGCTCTCTGGCGACAAAGCAAGGCAAAACTGTACCCATGACTTTGAAGACAGTTTCGGGAACATGTCTCTTACCAAGTTTCCCTCAAATGTGTCTTTCAGCGTTTCCATGGAAGCATCAGGTCACTCTTCTTTACTTTCTTTATACTGATCAGTTTGAGTTTGTTCAATTTTTATAGAACATATTTTTAGAATAGTTTTTGCTAAGGAGCCCCAAACTTTAACTCAACTCAAAGGCCGTCTACCATTCAGCTACCACTGTACGCCACTTTCTATTCTCAGAAGGCAAACTTGCCCACAGCATTCAATTAATATCTGCCTAAATAATGCTGTAGCTGGTTGTGGAGTTTGTATGTAACAAAACTCCGGGGGAACGTCTGTATAGGAAATTTAAATTGTACTGAATGTTCTTCTTTAAATTTTATACATTTTGCTTATGTCAGGGACTCTTTTACTAAATTTATGAGATTCTCAGACATTCAAAGGTGTAAATATTTACAATATACTTTAGGTCTATTTTCTAGTCAGGAAGATGTTGTAAAGGAACCAGTACAGTTTAAATTTCCCGAGTGTTAATGGAAAATGGAAGCTGTAGCAGACTGGCCACACTGAATTTAAGGTTTTGTAACTAGAAACCATGTCAAATTAAGATAAGGATGAAGAATTTTCATCTGGCAAGGCAGTCATCTGCCCCAGTGAAACTACTTTCATTTCAACAGAGAATAAGGCCCTTTGTCACTGTGAAGGGAAAAGACAAAAATCAGGACACTCTGCAGTCATGTCTGAACAAAAACAGAAACATTGTCGAAACCACAGAAATGACCAAGCACCCCTATCCTAGCTGAGATGAGTGACTGCTGCTTCCTAACCAATCACAGCTTTAACCTCACTCCAGTCTTGCTTCCTTCTAGGTAACACTAAAATACTCAATCACAGAATTATCCCAGCTTCCTGACAGCATCCAACCCAAAGTACCCACTTCCTTAGATACTTTTCAGAATAATCTAACATAAATCCAAATCTTATAGTAAACCCTTTCTAACGTGCTCTCTCTTAGACGACCACAGTTCCCCCTGGTGTGCAGTCCCCATCACTGCATCCAGCAATAAACTTGTTCAAACACAAGTGTGATTCTGTTACCTTTGGCTGGATGGTATTGATGAAAGGAAGTACCTTTCTTATCTCCTCTTTCATCAATTCATACCACTCCTTGAGTGACAAGCAGCTTCAGCCTTTTCATTGTTTTAGTGTTAACAAAGCTTGCATTTTTTTTGTTTGTGTGTGTGACAGAGACAGATAGGGACAGACAGATAGAAAGGGAGAGGGATGAGAAGCATCAATTCTTCATTGTGGCTCCTTAGTTGTTCATTGATTACTTTCTCATATGTGCCTTGACCAGGGGGCTACAGCAGACTGAATGATCCCTTGCTCAAGTCAGTAACCTTTGAGCTCAATCCAGCGACCATTGGGTCATGTTTATGATCCCACACTCAAGCCAGCAACCCTGCACTCAAGCTGGTGAGCCCATGCTCAAGCCAGTGACCTCGGAATTTCAAACCTGGGTCCTCTGTGTCACAGTCCAAAGCTTTACCCACTGCACCACCACCTGGTCAGGCAAAGTTTGCATCTCAATAAGGGCTCTGGAATCTTATCCTGCACTCCCCATTTTACAATTCTCTCAAGTTATAACACTTGACAAAACCTAGTCAAATGATGGAGGAATCTTACACACTCACAGGTAAGCTGCTGACTTCTAAGAAGGCCTTCCTCTGGGTTTCCTTTCCTCTGAGTCTTAGCTCTAGTATGGATAACAGTCTGGATATGAATGTTAGAAGCCAGCAAACTCCAAGGTGAGGTATATACAGTCCAAGGATACTTTTTCTTACATTTCTATTTTATTATGCATTCATTTTGTAACAGTTGGTCTCATAAAAAATGTGCGAAAGACAGGTCTCAACACTCAAATCTTCTTTCTGACACTCAAATCTTTTTTTCAGATTTTAACTTAGCTTATTTGTTTATTTCTGTGACATTTCTCTACTTCTTACAAGGGAAGGAAAGAAGCAGACACTCTGAAGCAACTTCAAGTTGCTGAGAGACCAACAGGGCCCCACCTAGTTCTTCCTGGTGTTCTTTTACTTACTTACAAGAGGGAGGCGCTGTATCCCCACAGAAAGGCAATCTCCTTAGTATCTAAGTTCCTCCCCCAAGTTGACCTCTTCAGGCTCTCTCCCAGTTCACTAGCAACATAGGGCTTCATTTTTAAGAAGGAGAAAACACTCTTAACTGAAGAATGAACCTAGACAGACCTGTTTCTGGAGAAGAGAGCTTTTAGCTCTCCTCCACCCCAAATGAGGGTGATAATGACTGATTTTATTGACATATAATTGACATATGACATTTTGTAAGTTTAAGGTGTTTAGTGTGTTGATTTAATACATTTATATATTGCAATATGGTTGCCACTGTAGCAATGGCTATCACCTGTATCACCTCATATAACTGTGATTTTCTTTTGTGGTGGGAACAATTAAGATCTAGTCTTTTAACAATTTTGATGTTTATAATACTGTATTAAAAATACAGTATTAAAGTACATGTGTTACAAATAAATAATCAACTATTAAAAACATCAAGGTATTATATCACAGTATTATAAACAGAGATCATGACAAATAATATAAATTAATAATACAGTAATACAAATTACAAACAAATAACACTATGGTGGCAATTGTATAAATTACTTCAAAATTTTTTGAAGTGATTTTTTTTTTATCAGGATGTAGCGAGAATGGGCACTGTTATCTCTAATTATTGGCCTTTATTGTAGAAACTATAACAGGTATATGTGACTATGCTCTTGATTTTCTTTTCTTTTCTTTCTTTTTTTTTTACAGAGACAGAGAGAGAGAGTCAGAGAGAGGGATAGACAGGGACAGACAGACAGACAGGAATGGAGAGAGATGAGAAGCATCAATCACTAGTTTTTCAGTGCGCATTGCGACACCTTAGTCGTTCATTGATTGCCCTCTCGTATGTGCCTTAACCGTGGGCCCCCAGCAGACCGAGGAACCCCTGGCTCAAGCCAGCAACCCTGGGTCCAAGCTAGTGAGCCTTTGCTCAAACCAGATGAGCCCGCGCTGAAGCTGGCGACCTTGGGGTCTCAAACCTGGGTCCTCGGCATCCCAGTCTGACACTCCATCCACTGCACCACCACCTGGTCAGGCGCTCTTGATTTTCTTAGTAAGAAAATTTAGAAAACTCATTGTTCTGTCTTGGTTACTGATTAAGTCAGAGAAGCTGAAGCACCATTTTTTTCTCATTTTCTATTTAAATCATAAATCAATTGAAGAATGCATTAAAGATCATTTTGAACATTGTCTGATCTCACGACGAAGCTGGGAAGACTCATTTCTAGGAAGTCAACTGCAGTTATGGTAGATGGTATTCAGCATTATTATTTTGACCAATGAGGAGGAAGAGGCTTTTAGGCAACCTGGAATACGAGCATGGGCAAACTTGTTGTTATAAGAATGGTTTCCCCATGGGGTTTAGTCAGACGTAGGTCTGACAATTCATGAGGAAAACTCTCTAGATCATTTCTAATCTACAGGCTATCATAATCTGAGTTCTATTATTTCTGTTGTGCCTCTTTTTTCTTTATTTGTTATAACATTTACATGATAAAAAGAGAAACAACAATAATTCAATAGCAAATATTTGGCTCATAATATGTGCCTAAAAGTTTTGTTAATAGTGGGAAAAATAGTGTTTTGGATTTCTTCAGATAAATACCTAGAAGTGGTATTGCTGGGTCATAAGATAGTTTTTTACTTTTTTTTCTTCTTTTCCAAGTGAGAGGAGGGGAGATAGAAAGAGAGACTCCTGCATGTGCCCCAGCCGGGATCCACCTGGGCTGGTGCTTTGCCCATCTGGGGCCATGCTTGCAATGGAATTTTTTGTAGTGCCTGAGGTGGAGGCTCCATGGAGCCATTCTTAGTGCCAGGGACCAATGCGCTTGAACCAATTGAGTCATGGTTGTGGGAGGGGAAGAGAGAGAGAGAAAGAGAGAAAGGTGAGGGGGAGGGATGAAGAAGCAGATGGATGCTTCTCCTGTGTGCCCTGACTGGGATTTAAACCTGGGCCATTCACATGCCTGGCCGATGCTCTACCACTGAGCCAACTGACCAGGGCTGTTTTTGCTTTTTAAAATTATTTTTATTTATTCATTTTAGAGATGAGAGAAAGAGAGAGAGAGAGAGAGAGAGAGAGAGAGAGAGAGAGAGAGAGAAGGTGGGGAGGAGCAGGAAGCATCAACTCCCATATGTGCCTTGACCAGGCAAGCCCAGGGTTTCAAACCGGTGACCTCAGCATTCCAGGTCAAGGCTTTATCCACTGCGCCAGCACAGGTCAGGCTGTTTTTGCTTTTTTGAGGAAACTTTACACTGTTTTTCATAGTGGCTGCACCAATTTGCAATCCCACCAACATTACGTAAAGGTTTTCTCTTCTCTGGATCCTCACTGACACTTGTTGTTTGTTGATTTATTGATAAAACACAAAACACTAATTGAAAAACATATCTGCAGCCCTATGTTCATTGCAACATCATTTACCATAGCAAAAATATGGAAACAAGCTAAGTGTCTATTAATAGACAAATGGGTAAAGAACAGGTGGCATACACAGTGGGTTATTACTAGGCAATAAAACAGAATGAGATCTTACCATTTGTGACAACATGGATGTACATAAAGGGTATTATGCAAAGTGAAATAAGAGGGTCAAAGAAAGACAAATGCCATATGAAATCACTTATATGTGAAATCTAAAGAAAAATAAACAAGAAACCAGAAACTGACTTGTAGATACAGAGAGGAGACTGACGGTTGTCAGATAGAAGGTAGTTTTGGGGAACTGCATGAAAAAAGGTAAAGGGAATAAGAAGTACAAATTGGTGGTTACAAAAATAGTCATGGGGATGTAAAGTACAGTATAAGGAATACAGTAAATAATATTGTAGTAATTTTGTATGGTGCCAGGTGGTACTAGATTTATTGGGAGTGTCAGTTTTTAAATTATATGAATTTCTAACCACTGTACTGTACAGCTAAAACTGATATAATATTGGATGTTAACTGTAATTGAAAAAGAGGGGTAGCTAGTAAAGAATCAGTGTCATCATCATAATGAATAACTAGAGCATCATTTTCTAATAAATGAAAAAGATTAGGAGACTCTAAATTTTACTTTTCTTTTTAGTCCGGGAGGGGAATGTATAATTTCTATATAGATGTAGTGGGGAGAGAAGTATAAGGATGTAAATCAGTTTCATTTTCTAATCCTATTTTATCCCATATCTGCTTATTTTTAAACAGGTATATTTATTGATTTAACAAAGTCTTATAGCAACAGCTCCAGACATTACTATCAAAATACAATGAGAGACTGCAATGAAGTGGAAGGGAGCTAAAAGCTCTCTTTTCCAGGAACAGGCCTGTCTACGTTCATTTCTTAGTTAGAATGTTTTTTCCTTCGTGAAAATGAGGCCCTGCATTGCTAATGAACTGGAAGAGAGCCTGGAACAGTGGATAAAGCATCAACCTGGGACACTGAGGTCCCAGATTCAAAAGCCTGAGGTCACTGGCATGAGCACGGGCTCTTCTGGGTTGAGCACAGGGTCCTGGTTTGAGTGTAGGATCATCAACATGACTCCATGGTCTCTGGCTTGAGCCCAAAGGTTTCTGGCTTGAAGTCCAAGGTCACTGGCTTGAGCAAGGGGTCACTGGCTCATTTTGAACCCTCCCCCCTACCTCTGTCAAGGCATGTATGAGAAACAATCAATGAACAACTAAAGTGACACAACTATGAGTTGATGCTTCTCATCTCTCACCCTTCCTCTCTCCTTCTCTCTCTCTTCCTCTGTCACAAAAAAAGAAGAAAAGAGAGAGATAAAGAAATCTATAATTAGAAATTCTTTTTTATAAAATGAGAGAAACAGAGAGAGGGACAGACAGACAAGAAGGGAGGGAGATGAGAAGCATCAATTCTTTGATTCAGCACCTTAGTTGTTCATTGACTACTTTCTCATATGTGACTTGATGGGGGGGGCCCAGCTGAGCCAGTGACACCTTGCTCAAGCCAGTGACCTTGGGCTCAAGCCATCGACCATGGGGTCATGTCTATGATCCCACACTCAAGCCAGTGACCCTGTGCTC
Organism: Saccopteryx leptura; assembly: GCF_036850995.1. Classification (NCBI taxonomy): domain Eukaryota; kingdom Metazoa; phylum Chordata; class Mammalia; order Chiroptera; family Emballonuridae; genus Saccopteryx; species Saccopteryx leptura. The sequence goes on from NW_027095735.1 coordinate 167,887, forward strand.
AAGCTGGATGAGCCTGCGCTCAAGCTGGTGACCTTGGGGTTTCGAATCTGGGACCTCCGTGTCCCTGTCCAACACTCTATCTGTTGCACCACCCCTGTCAGGCTTCACAAATAGATTTAATAACATATCTAATAAAATGATTCCCTCTGTCACTGTGTAACTCAGAGGGAATTCTAATATGGGAATTATTTTTCCCAGTAAATTATTTTACAGTTTGTATTGTTGCTTTCCTGCAAAGAAGAGCCTTAATCCAGTGTGAGACCTTACAAATTAATACAAATACATATTTATATCCTTGAGATGGTGACCTTTGGGTAAAATCCATCTACAATATCTCAAAAAACCCAAAGAGTAAAGGAAATGCTCCTGGAGCCCATGAAGGGGCTTTCCAGAGTTCTATTTAGACCTTGTGAGCCCTTTGGAAAGGCTTTCAGTAATACTGTTTCCACAATTACATTATTTTATCAGGCCCCAGTAGGTCAATTCATGTGTATATTTACATACCAGTAACTGAGCTCCATAGACACAGAATGGGTCTTTTATTAGGTCCAATCTGTAGTTGCTGATTACTATGAAAATTTCCACCTTTTATTACTACTGTATATCCATTTTTCTTTCTCTGTGCCAGTTTTCTGAAATTTTATGAGAGTTGTTTTATTTTTGTGTGTGTGTCCTATGGGATAGATCTGTGATGGTGAACCTATGACACGCGTGCCATTTTCGATGACATGCAGCCACATACCAGAAAAGTATGCGGCTGCATGCCGAGAAGGACGTTTCATCCTTGGCTCCTGCATGGCAGGTGTAGTAGCCGAGGATAAAACATTTGCCGTAGTGTAGACACTCTGTGCCAGAGGTCTGTAGGCCAAAACAACAGAACTCCGGCACAGAGCGTCTAGTTCTGGGACTTCCAGTTAGGCAGTTAGGGGATCTTTAACCTCACTTCCAGCCAGCGGAGCAGGGAGCAGCGGAATACCACGGGGGATGCATCTCTGGGGGCCTTGTGATTGCCATCACCAGCAACCACATAACCACAGCAACCATCAGCCTATCTACTTTTCTGGGGTGTTGTGGATTTCTAATTGACTGTCATTACTGAGATAAGAGAGGGGGAGGCTGGGAGAGGCAAGGGCCTGTGCTATGGGTGCCGTTTCCCACCATTAGAAATAGCGGCAGCCATCTTAATTTACATAAGATACAACTTGCAGAATTTCAAGACAGCATCTGGGCTCAGGTGTTTGTCGACTTGAGGTCAAAGCTTGAGAATCTGGAAAGGTGCCGCTTGGAGAATCAAGAGGAGTGCCACTGCGAACAGGAAATTTGGAGTGCCTGGAACCGATTACCAGACACTTTTAGCACCCTGAAAAATATAGCAATGGCTTTACTCACAACTTTTCCCTCTACATACTTTTGTGAGACCTTATTCTCAGTGTTAAATAATATCAAAACCAACAAAAGAAACAGATTGACAGATGAAGTTAGTAGCGCTTGCTTGGGCTTGAAGTGTACAAAATACCAACCTTCAACTGAAGATTTAGCCAATGAAATTCAGCAACAAAAAAGTCACTAATAGGCAGGTTAGTTAAAGAATTCCCCCTCCTCCTCACTTATCTTAGTTCACGGCACCCCAAACAAGTTAAATAACATCAAGACCAACAAAAGAAACCAATTGACAGATGAACAAAGAAGTCACTAAGCAGGTAAGTTAAATAATTAGTTTTTGGTTTATTAAATACAGTTATATATTACAATTATACATTTTTGTTATTTAAACTATAAATATAATGAAATTATGGTTTTTCTCTTCAAGTGACACACCACCTGAGTTATGCTCGGTTTTTTGGCGAATTTTGACACACCAAGCTCAGAAGATTGCCCATCACTGGGATAGATATTCTCACATCTGAATAATTGCATCATTTAGGGCTGCTTGTTGGCAGCATTGTATGCCAATTGATTTCCAGTTAAAGACCTGTTCTCCTTTGACTCATGCACATCAAGGGTGAACATCCTAGCAGGAGGAATAAGCATCAGGTCCCACCCTTCCCCTCACTCTCATCATGCTGGGTGTTGCAGTTCTGATTCTCATTCACTCAAGGCCAAAGAGAGCAGCTTGTCTGTGGGAATCTGTAGACACTTGTTACATAAAACAAATTCTAATTTATAACTTAACTGCTACCTTCAATTCCTGTAACAAAGGAACAGACTCCCACATTTAGATATGCCAACTATGAAATATACCGTATTTCCCCATGTATAAGACGACCCCATGTATAAGACGCACTTTAATTTTGGGGCTCGAAATTTGAAAAGAAAATGTATTACATAAAGTTATTGAACCCAAATTTTATTCATCATAAAATTCATACAATTCTTCATCACTGTCAAAATTTCCATCCATTAGCTTATCCTCATCTGTGTCTGATGATGAATCACTGTCTGCATATATTACCTCGCCCTCAGTTCCATCTATGGCAGTGGTCCCCAACCTTTTTTGGGCCACGAACCAGTTTAATGTCAGAAAATATTTTCATGGACCGGCCTTTAGGGTGGGACAGAAAAATGTATTGCTTGACTGAGACAAGCGTCAAGAGTGAGTCTTAGACGGATGTAACAGAGGGAATCTGGTCATTTTTATATTTTTCTGAAGTTGGAAATGGGGAGGTAGTAAGACAGACTCCTGCATGCGCCCGACCGGGATCCACCTGGCATGCCCACCAGGGGGCGATGCTCTGCCCATCTGGGGCATTGCTCTGTTGCAACCAGAGCCATTCTAGTGCCTGAGGCAGAGGCTATAGAGCCATCCTCAGTGCCCGGGCCAACTTTGCTACAATGGAGCCTTGGCTGCAGGAGGGGAAGAGAGAGACAGAGAGGAAGGAGAGGGGGAGGGGTAGAGAAGCAGATGGGCGCCTCTCCTGTGTGCCCAGGCCAGGAATGGAACCCAGCTCTCTTGCATGCCAGGCTGACATTCTACCACTGAGCCAACCAGCCAGGGCCGGAATCTGGTCATTTTTTAAAAAAAATTTTATTTATTTATTTTTTACAGAGACAGAGAGTGAGTCAGAGAGAGGGATAGACAGGGACAGACAGACAGGAACGGAGAGAGATGAGAAGCATCAATCATTAGTTTTTCATTGCGCGTTGCGACACTTTAGTTGTTCATTGATTGCTCTCTCACATGTGCCTTGACCGTGGGCCTTCAACAGACCGAGTAACCCCTTGCTGGAGCCAGCGACCCTGGGTTCAAGCTGGTGGGTTTTTTCCTCAAACCAGATGAGCCTGCGCTCAAGCTGGCGACCTCGGAGTTCTGAACCCGGGTCCTCTGCATTGCAGTCCGATGCTCTATCCACTGTGCCACCGCCTGGTCAGGCAATCTGGTCATTTAAAAAAATAAAACATCGTTCAGACTTAAATATAAATAAAATGGAAATAATGTAAGTTATTTATTCTTTCTCTGCGGACTGGTACCAAATGGCCCACGGACCAGTACCGGTCTGTAGCCCGGGGGTTGGGGACCACTGATCTATGGCATTTAAAATGCCACACTTCTACAACCACTGTATAAGATGCACCCAGTTTTTAGACCCCAAATTTTTTGAGAAAATGTGCATCTATACATGGGGAAATACAGTATGTGGCCTTTAATCAGATATTATCTGAGAAAATTGTGCTGAGAACTCTCAACCCCCTCCTTTGGATTCCTTTGTTCTATTCTGTTCATTCCATCCTCCTTCTCCCTCCTTGTAAGAACCCCTGCCTGCACCAAGAGGGGAGATGGGTTTTTGAGGACAAGAGTCCCCCCATCTTCTCAGGGGCTGGCACTTGAATAAACATCTTTCCTTCTCACCAGCACCTGTGTCATGTAATTGGTGTTCATGGTGACAGGAGGCCAGGTCTGTGGGTCATTTATCTGATCTCACTAACACATCATGGCCGACCAGGAAATCTGATGCAAGGAACATGCTGGAAGAATAGCAAGTGACAAATTACTGTCAGCCCAGTTCTGTGGCTGTGCTGGATCCGAAAACAATTCAGCCTCAGGGGGAGAGCTCGCCTCCACAGGTTTTCTAGTTTCAGGTAGACACTATCACTGCCTGGGACTCCTGATTCTTGCTCTTCTACATTCTGGTATCAATGATGTAACCTTCCATGGTGCTTCAGTTATCCCCGAAGTTCTGACCTCCACTCTCACCCAGGTCAATAATTTCCAGATTCATTAAAAAGTGTCTCCAAAGATGGCAGCAAATACTAAAACTCAATGTGAACCCTGGATATGTGTGGAATGAGTACAGGACACAGCTGGGCAGGATATGTCAATGCTGTGTGTGTGTGTGTGTGTGTGTGTGTGTGTGTGTGTGACAGAGAGAGAGATATGAACAGATCCCACTGATTCTGTTTCTCTGGAGAACTCCAGCTGATGTAGCGCCCATAGTATGTTGGTCTATAGGTATCTTTTTATTTTGTAATTCTCTGTCACTTTCACTCCAGTCTGACAGGGCTCTGTTAGCACAACTTTCTCAAAATATAAATATTCTATAAATTTTATGAGTGGGGCTCACCCATTAAACAAAACCCACACTGCATGACTCTTTAATACAGGCCTTTGTTTGTACCTGGAGATACCTTTGTGGTATAATGACCTTAAAATTCTTAGAGGCCCTTTATTTCATTTATTTATTGTTTTGAGAGAGACAGAAACAGAGAAAGAGAGGAACATCGATTTGCTCCTGTGTGATCCCTGTTTGGGGAATCGAACCGGCAACCTTCCCTCTCCAGGACGACTCTCCAGCCAACTGAGCTATCTGCCCAGTACTTAATTTTTATTGATTTTTAGAGAGACAGAGAGAGAAGAAGGAAGAGAGAGGGGGAGGTGGGAGGGGTGCAATTGTTGTTCCACTTAGTTGTGTGTTTTTTGGTTGCTTCCCCTGTCTGCCTTGACCAGGGATCAAATCTGCAACCTTATTTCAAGATGATGTTTTACCAACTGAGCTAACCAGCCAGGGTCAGAGGCCCTTTAGTTTAATTAGCAGGGTCCATAAAGTATGACCTGGAGACACTTTAGAGGGCATTCTGTTTTGTTTGGTTTTTAATATTTCTATGCTTGTAGCAGTCATTGCTTCTGCCAAGAGGGGAAGCGTTGACTGATAAGAAGGTATTTTCAGGGGATACAAACTTTCTCTGAGACTACTGGTGTGCTGTTAGAATTGTTGACCTTATGTATGTATTATTGTTTACTCAAAAATTGAAATCACAGGGCCAGAATAACATAATTCTTTTCAAAGTTTCAATATAATATTAGAATTAATTGAGTGCCTGCTCTGGGAAGTGTCCATTGCAAAGCCTCATGAGAAATGGTACACTGAAGATATCTACAACAGAAGAGTTGAAATAAGTCATGTATATCAAGTGACTTTGGCATAAGGCAGAAAGGGAAATGTGCCACATGAGAGGATTTTTAAAAACACCATCAGTGCTCAAGTCAGAGTAAAGATGTGAACTTGGCCTGACCTGTGGTGGCACAGTAGATAAAACATCAACTTGGAATGTTGAGGTCACTGGTCGCTTGCCTGGTCAAGGCACATATAAGAGCAATTACTATGAGTTGATGCTTCCTGCTCCTCTCCCCTCCTTTCTCTATCTCTCCTTTCTTTAAAATCAATAAATAAAATCTTCAATGCCTAACCACGTGGTGGTGCAGTGGATAGAATGTCGACCTAGGATGCTGAGGTCCCAGGTTCAAAACCCTGAGGTCTCCAGCTTGAGTATAGACTCATCTGTCTTGATCGTGGGTTCACCAGCTTCAGCATGGGGTTGCAGGCTTGAGCGTGGGATCATAGACATGACCCCATGGTCTCTAGCTTGAGCCCAAAGGTTGCTGGCTTGAAGCCCAAGGTCACTGGCTTGATATGAGAAAACAATCAATGAACAACTAAAGTAACCCCAACTAAGAGTTAATGCCTCTCATCTCTCTCCCTTCCAGTCTGTCTCTGTCTGTCTCTTTCTTGCTAAAAATTAATTAATTAAAATAAAATCTTTAAAAAGAAATAGATATGGGCCCTGGCCGTTTGGCTCAGTAATCAAGTGTTGGCCCAGTGTGTCGATGTCCCAGGTTCAATTTTTAGTCAGGGCACACAGAACCATCTGCTTCTTTTCCCCTCCCTCTTCCCCTTCTCTTCCACTTCTCCTCTCACAGCCAGTGGCTTGATTGGTTCAAGCATTGACCTGAGCGCTGAGGTCAGCTCTGTTGATATGAGCATTGGCCCCAGACGGGGTGTTGCCCGGTGAATCCCAGTTGGAGCACATGAGGGAATCTGTCTCACTATCTCTCATCCTTTCAAAAAAAAAAAAAAAAAAAAAAAGAAGATATGAAATAGGGTTGTTTTTCTTCATAACAAATATTTTCTGAAACTCTACTTTCATTTGAATGTGAGCTTCTATTTTTTTATCTTATTTTTATTAATTTTAAATGCAGTGACATTGATAAATCAGGGTACATATGTTCCGAGAAAACATCTCCAGATTATTTTGACCTTTGATTACGCTGCATACCCCTCACTCAAAGTCAAATCGTCCTCCGTCACCTTCTATCTGGTTTTCTTTGTGCCCCTACTTTCCCCCCACCCCCACCCTCTCCTTCCTCTCCCCCTCCCCACCCCTCCACCCCACTCCCTGTTACCATCACATTCTTGTCCATGTCTTTGAGTCTCATTTTTATGTCCCATCTATGCATGGGTACATATAGTTCTTAGTTTTTTCTGATTTACTTATTTCACTCTGTATAATGTTATCAAGGTCCATCCATGTTGTTGTAAATGATCCGATGTCATCATTTCTTATGGCTGAGTAGTATTCCATAGTATATATATACACCAAAGCTTTTTAATCCACTCGTCCTCTGACGGACACTTGGGCTGTTTCCAGATCTTCGCTATTGTGAACAATACTGCCACAAACATGGGGGTGCATTTCTCCTTTTGGAGTCGTTCTATGGTGTTCTTGGGGTATATTCCTAAAAGTGGGATGGCTGGGTCAAAAGGCAGTTTGATTTTCAATTTTTTGAGGAATCTCCATACTGTTTTCCACAGTGGCTGCACCAGTCTGCATTCCCACCAGCAGTGTAGGAGGGTTCCCTTTTCTCCACATCCTCGCCAGCACTTATTCTGTGTTGTTTTGTTGATGAGCGCCATTCTGACTGGTGTGAGGTGATATCTCACTGTGGTTTTAATTTGCATTTCTCTAATGATTAATGATGTTGAGCATTTTTTCATATGCCTATTGGCTATCTGTATGTCCTCTTTGGAGAAGTGTCTATTCATTTCTTTTCCCATTTTTGGATTGGATTGTTTGTCTTTCTGGTGTTGAGATTTACAAGTTCTTTATAAATTTTGGTTATTAAGCCCTTATCAGATGTATTGTCAAATATGTTCTCCCATTGTGTAGTTTGTCTTTTTATTCTGTTCTTATTGTCTTTGGCTGTGCAAAAGCTTTTTAGTTTGATATAGTCCCATTTGTTTATCCTGTCTTTTATTTCTCTTGCCCGTGGAGATAAATCAGCAAATATATCGCTGCAAGAGATGTCGGAGAGCTTACTGCCTATGTTTTCTTCTAAGATGCTTATGGTTTTATGGCTTACATTTAAGTCTTTTATCCATTTTGAGTTTATTTTTGTGAATGGTATAATTTGGTGGTCTAGTTTTATTTTTTGGCAGGTTGCTGTCCAATTTTCCCAGCACCATTTGTTGAAGAAGCTGTCTTTACTCCATTGTATGCCCTTACCTCCTTTGTCAAATATCAGTTGTCCATAGAGCTGTGGGTTTATTTCTGGGTTCTCTGTTCTGTTCCATTGATCTATGTGCCTGTTCTTATGCCAGTACCAGGCTGTTTTGAGTACAATGGCCTTGTAGTATAGCTTGATATCAGGAAGTGTGATACCTCCCCCTTTATTCTTCTTTTTTTAAGATTGCTGAGGCTATTTGTGTTCTCTTTTGGTTCCATATAAATTTTTGGAATATGTGATCTATATCTTTAAGGTATGTAATTGGTATTTTAATTGGTATTGCATTGAATTTATAAATTGCTTTGGGTGATATAGACATTTTAATGATGTTTATTCTTCCTAACCATGAGCATGGTATGTGCTTCCACTTGTTTGTATCTTCCTTGATTTCTTTTATCAATGTTTTATAATTTTCCGAGTACAAGTCTTTAGTCTCCTTGGTTAAATATATTCCTAGGTACTTTATTTATTTATTTTTGTTATAATAGTGAAGGGAATTGTTTCCTTAATTTCTCTTTCTGACTGTTCATTGTTGGTGTATAAAAATGCCTCTGTTTTCTGAGTATTAATTTTATATCCTGCCACTTTGCTGAATTCATTTATCAGGTCCAGTAGTTTTTTTACTGAGACTTTAGGATTTTCTATATACAATATCATATCATCTGCAAATAATGATAGCTTTACTTCTTCTTTTCCAACTTGAATACCTTTTATTTCTTCTTCTTGTCTGATTGCTGTGGCTAGGACTTCCAGGACTATGTTGAATAAGAGTGGTGAAAGGGGGCACCCCTGCCTTGTTCCTGATCTTAAGGGTATTGCTTTTAATTTTTTCCCATTGAGTATGATGTTGGCTGTGGGTTTGTCATAGATGGCTTTTTATCATGTTGCGGTATGTTCCCTGTATTCCCACTTTGCTGAGAGTTTTGATCATGAATGGGTGCTGGATTTTATCAAATGCTTTTTCTGCATCTATTGAAATTATCATGTGGTTTTTCTCCTTCCTTTTGTTTATGTGATGAATCACATTGATAGATTTGTGAATATTGTACCAGCCTTGCCTCCCCAGAATAAATCCCACTTGATCATGGTGTGTGATTTTTTCCATATACTTTTGGATCCGGTTTGCTAATATTTTGTTGAGGTTATTGGCCTATAATTTTCTTTCTTTGTGTTGTCTTTGCCTGGTTTTGGAATCAGAATTATGTTTGCCTCATAAAAGGAGCTTGAAAGTCTTCCTCTTGAATTTTTTGAAATAGCTTGAGAAGGATAAGAGTTAGTTCTTCTTTGAATATTTGGTAGAATTCACTTGTGAAGCCATCTGGCCCAGGACTTTTCTTTGTTGGGAGTTTTTTTATTACTGTTTCGATCTCATTTGGTGTAATCGGTCTGTTTAGGTTTTCTGATTCTTCCAGATTGATTTTTGGAAGATTGTATGTTTCAAGGAATTTGTCCATTTCATCTAGGTTGTCTAGTTTTTTTGGCATACAGTTCTTCATAGTATTTTCTTACAATCCTTTGTATTTCTGTTGTGTCAGTTGTTATTTCTCCCCTCTCATTTCTAATTTTATTTATTTGAGTCCTCTCTCTCTTTTTCTTGGTGAGTCTACTTAAAGGTTCATCAATCTTGTTTACCTTTTCAAAGAACCAGCTCCTAGTTTCATTGATCCTCTGTATTGTTTCTTTAGCCTCTATGTCATTTATTTCTGCTCTGATCTTTATTATTTCCTTTCTTTTACTATATTTAGGCTTTACTTGTTGTTCTTTTTCTAGTTCTTTTAGATGCAGGGTTAACTTGTTTATTTGAGCTTTTTCTAGCTTCTTAAAGTGTGCCTGTAGTGCTATGAACTTCCCTCTTAGTACTGCTTTTGCTGTGTCCCATAAATTTTGAGTTGTTGTATGCTCATTATCATGCGTTTCTAGAAATTTTTTAAATTTTTCTTTGATCTTATTCTTAATCCATTTGTTATTTAACAACCTGCTATTTAGTTTCCATGTGTTTGAGAATTTTTGAGCTTTTCTGTTGTGGTTGATTTCTAGTTTCATGCTATTGTGATCAGAGAAAGTGCTTGATATGATTTCAATCTTCTTAAATTTGTTGAGACCACTTTTGTGAGGGCATTCTGTTTTGCTGAAAGGCTCTATGTGGCCTCACCCTGGATATTTCTGAGGTCTTAAAGAGAACCTAAAAACCTCATCCTGGATTTGTTTTTTGCCAAGATTCTGTTTCTTTCTTTTTTATTCTTCTTCTTTTTTTTATTTTTTAATTTTTTTTTGGTATTTTTCTGAAGTTGGAAACAGGGAGGCAGTCAGACAGACTCCTGCATGCGCCCGATCGGGATCCACCTGGCATGCCCATCAGGGGGTGATGCTCTGCCCATCTGGGGCATTGTTCTGTCACAACCAGAGCCATTCTAGCACCTGAGGCAGAGGCCATAGAGCCATCCTCAGTGCCCGGGCCAACTTTGCTCCAATGGAGCCTTGGCTGTGGGAAGGGAAGAGAGAGACAGAGAGGAAAGAGAGGGGGAGGGGTGGAGAAGCAGATGGGCGCTTCTCCTGTGTGCCCTGGCCAGGAATCGAACCCAGGACTCCTGCACGTCAAGCTGACGCTCTACCACTGAACCAACTGGCCAGTGCCGCCTTCTTTTTTTTTTTTTTTAATTTGAGAATCTTGCTATTTGGAAAAACTCAAAGAGAGGCACAGATTTATTTGTGAACCCAGAAAATGCTGGTAATTCTATATATACCCCTTAAAATTTTCTTGAAATCAGCATTTTCTCTCTTTTACATCTCTGTCTTTATTCTTCTATATGGCTATAAGAAACCAAATTGTTACATACCATTTTCTGTATAGGTATCTTCTAAACTAAAATCCATGAATTCAGTAACTATATTTACTACTTTCAATAATCCTAAAAGTATCAATGTTGGCAAATATCTGTACTACTCTTTAATGAGTTACTTTTATTCCTGATTCCATAACATTTTCCCCCATCCTCCCAGCTTGCACTGAGAGTCTATTTGATGCCTCTCTAGCTTTTGTAAACTTTCTCCTCTAGGATCCTCCTGCTGCAAACCAGCGCAGCTAGTAATTCCAAGTCCTGAGTGGGAATGATGCAGAATTAAGAAAATAGGCTTAAAGAGAAATAGGATGGGCTCAGGAGGACTTTTTGCAAAGTGGAAGATAGCTTGCAAAAATCAAGTCTCCACTCCCCTACCTGCTTTATTTATAGGGCAAAGTGAGGTCATTAGCAAATCAAAGAGATCATTAAAACAAAGTCACATTTCCAAGGCAACCCAAGAATTCTCCCAAGTGCAGAAAACCCTCACCATATATAACATCTTAACTTCATAAAACAGAGGATAAAAGGAAAACTGTCTCCAGTCTTTCTGAGGGACATGGGGGATAGGATGAGTACAAACAATCCAGCACCACAGCTAACATGGAGGTGTGGAGAAACACTTAGCCTTTAGCAACTTCACTAAGCAAGTGAGGTGGGGGGTTGGGATGAGTACAAATACTCGCTTTATAACCAATATGGAGGAGTGGGGGGGGGGGACTTAAACTTTTGCTAAGCCTTGAACTTACAAGAGCTTTGCCACTAGCAGTCTCCCACATCCTCCAGTGTCTGCCCACCACCCAGCCCCAAGCCAGTGCCATATGGTTTATGTCTCATTATTTTAGCAGCTCTTCATGGCCACATACCTGTTTCTGTTCTAGTGACATGTTGATTCATAAGAAACTATCACAAATGTAGTGGCAAGGACAACCACTTCGTTGTTTTCCTGGATTCTGTGGGTTAGGTGTTTGGTCAGGAGTGTCTCTGCTCCAATATCTCTCGGCCTCAGCTGGGAAGACAAATAAGCTGGATGGCCCCATGACCCAGGCTGGAATCTTCTGGGGTCTTACTGTGCAGATGTCTGGCACCTGTGATAAGATGACTCAAATGCTCAGTGCAGCTGGGACTCAACCAGAACACTGAGACACGGTCTCTGTGGGGGCCTTGGGACATACCAACTGGTAGGGGAAGGAGGACCTGAGTGAGAGCATCTCAAGAGGTGGCAAAAGGGCATGCTCCATGGGAAGAAGATGAGCACAATGTGATCTTTAAAAACCCAACCTGGAAAGTCATACAGAACTACTTTGCCACATTTTGGGGGGAAATGAGTCATTAGCTCTGACCCAGATCAAATGGAGGGGAGTCAGACTCCATCTGTTGATGGGGAAGTGGCAAGGTCATGCCACATATAAGAATGTGGTGTAGTAATACCGTGCTCACCTTTGGAAAACACAGTTCCATAAACATACCAAGATGGTACTTCTCCCTTTGCCCTGGGGCTCTGGCATGATGTGTCCATCATCTGCATCTTTATTCCCATTTCTCTGTGTGTTTAACAGAGATAATTGAGCACCAAATATTCTACCAGCTTTGATGACCCCAATATTTCAAGTAGAGTGTGACTCAATGGAGGGAGAAACCAAGCTTCCCATGTATTTATCAGTTCAGATCCTGAAACTGAGAGTGCTTATTACCTGAAGCTAAGTGGCAATTAAAGCAAGTTGGCAAATTGGGCCCTTGAATAGAAGCTGGTATCTGCATTCTTTTTTTATTTTTGTTTTTGACAGGGACAGGAAGAGAAAGTCAGAGAGAGGGACAGATAAAGACAGACAGATGGGAAAGGAGAGAGATGAGAAGCATCAGTTCTTTGTTGAGGCTACGTAGTTGTTCATTGATTGCTTTCTCATATGTGCCTTGAGGGGGGGTACAAAGGGGGCTACAGCAGAGCCAGTGACACCTTGCTCAAACCAGCAACCTTGGGCTCAAGCCAGCAACCTTTGGCTCAAGACAGCGACCATAAGGTTCTATGGTCTATGATCCCACATTCAAGCCAGTGACCCTGCGCTCAAGCTGGTGATCCAATGCTCAAGCCGGATGAGCCCGCGCTCAAGTCAGCGACCTTGGGTCATTGAACCTGGGTCCTCTGCATCTCAAGTTGATGCTCTATCCACTGTGCCACTGCCTGGCCAGGCAGTATCTGCATTCTTATCAGGATAATCTGGTTTAATCACACAACTGTGTTCAGTAAAATCACCAAAGCACTCATACCCCACTATCACTTTTACCACACACAATTCCCTCTCATCAGACATGTCTGTCCCAGGTACTACACAGAAGAAGGCTTGCGTCAGCTTCTCCAAGGATCAACCCCATTAGAAGAACTCCCCTCTAACTGAGACCAATGCCCAGAACCACACTAATTAGGGCCTCAAACAGCCCAGAACAGAAGGCAGTCTCAGCTGTCTGAAGGACAGTCATGTACATGTGTATTCTACAAGGGAGGAGATCTAGGCTCATAGTGTGTTGCAATTTGGTCTACTTCACACAAACACGAGTGGGAACCTGGATCTGTTTGCCTCAAGAGCTGCATCCAGGGCCTCTTTTCTTTTCTGAGGATGCTGTGTGCTGAAAAGTGCAGAATGGCCAAATAAGTTATCAAAATCTTGATTTATTTTAAATACGCACATTTTAAAATTGATGTGATTAGTACACAAATATCTTGTAAAGTTTTGGGTTGTTTAAAGGGTTTACAAAATTCTGGCTTGATGGTGCCCTGCACGGGGGAGTTGGATGGTGCTGGAACAAATGCCCAGTTGTAGAATGGACCTGGCCCATTGGTCAGCTCTCTCTGTGATGTAGAAGTCACCCCTTAAGCAAAGGAAACCAGTGAGCCCTTTTGAAAGTGTGAGGTCTGAGCCAGGTGCGCCTCATGCTGATCACCTGATAATCATGCCTTGTATGATTTTTCTTCATGGTCAGTTGCACAGTTAATTGAGGGATTTCTAGTTCAGTCAAGAATTTCTTGTTGTAGGCTGAGAATCAGCCCATTAAATTTAATTTCAAAGTAATAAATAAAAAATAAGAGAATTATGAATAAAGAGCCAAGTTAATTAATTTAGGAAACAGGAACATAGTTCCTTTGGGTCTGTGCTTCAAGCAGCTTTGCTGTGTCACTGGGAGGTGAGTGTCCACAGTTGGGACTCTTGTCAGGTGCATGGGCAGGAGGAGGCTTCATGAAAACCTGTCACACAAATATCAACCCACACCAACTCCTGCCAAATTAAGAGAGGAGGGCTAATTCACATGCATGCACCACCAATCACACTAAAGAGAAGGGAAAGGAGTCCCTCCACTAACCATGAGTTTTACAAAGTTTTCAAGTCTCTACTTTTCTCTCTTATACCTTCCAGTCTATTTACTATGACATGGGAGGAAGCCAGAAGATGATAGAGGGGCACAACTAATAATAACCCACTTATTATCTTGTGGCAATAACAGTGATGGTGAAAATAAAATAATAGAAATATGGACAGAGCCGTTCTTTGAACAATGGACTCTACAAGGTGCTCTTTCAGTCTATTTTATGAATTCCAGAGGTCTATCCTACATTTACCTATTTCTCTTTTATTCTCCCTAGGAAAGTTTCTGTGGCTCCTACTCTTCTTCTAGATCATACTGCAACATCATAATTTTCCCTAAATAACTCTGAAGAATTGTAGGCAGTGCAGGTGTGGAGGTGGATTTTGTGTGGGAGTAGAGGGACCTTTTACAATCCAGGGTAAAGAAGTATGGGAAGTCTAGGATGAGCTGGTGTTTGGTGGATGACAGACCAAGGAATCTGACAGCTGGGTTTCCCCCTTGACAGTGTTCACAGAAAGACACGTCACAGCTTTGAAAGGTTCCATGGTGGTATATAGCCTGAATCTTGGAAATATCTGAGCATGTGGAAGTCAATTGAAATTAGTTCAGGAATACTTTACTAAATTTTTGACGTTTTCTTTCTTATATGAAACTATGACTCATTATTCTCCTCCCTCTGGTGCTCTGTTGTAATGTGAAGAGCATAGGTACATAAATATATAGGGCACAGCAATACAGTCCCAGACCTGGTTTTTCTGCTGCTCTGCCATGAACTACTGCAGGGTGATCAAGAGACATGGAGCCAGAATCTTTGGTAAGGGGACCCCAGCTGTAAGTCTAGCTTATGTGTTATCACACCCCTCTTGTGCCTCTAAACCTCAAACTTAGTTCTCCATCCTATTCAATTCTTGGCTTCCCACCTCTTAATCACCCCCATGTTATCTGTGACTTTATCACAATCTCTCTCCTGACCTGCAAATTTTAGAGTTTTTACTCCTCCCAGAGCCTGCCCTTCATTTTCTCACCTGTTTAGTCCAGTCTCCTGACCCCCGAGTCAATCTCTGAGCTGGTCCCAGTAATGAAAGAGGCTTAACAACATCATCTTGCATACCTTGATCATGACCAGATGTTATACTCTCAACATTGTCTCATTTCCCTTCTGCTTCTTTACTGCAGTCTTCCTTTATGTCTTACTGAATTTACTGGGATGATATTGGTTCACAAAACCATGCAGGTTTCAGGTGCACTCCTGTGCTTTCACTCAGAAGGACTTACCTGTGAGAACAAGTGCAGGGAAGAGGGAGTAGACAACATGGAATAGGAAAGGGAGCTCCCGAAAGTCCTAGACTGATCTTTGTAGTGTCATCCAGCTCTGACTTCACCAGATACTGGACTGTGGATGTACCAACTAGTGTTCAGGTATAGCAACCCCTACTGACCCTTGGAGTCAGGTTGTGGTGAGGGGGACATCCTTCCCTTCACTGAGTCCCAACTCTGTGGTTACAACTGCACCTGCCTCAAGCATTGTTTCCCCAAGTCCTTGAGCTCTCAGAGCAGGCTGTTGGGAGGCTGAAGGTCCAGGACATGAAGCCCCACTGCACCAGGGTCTATGCCCAAGTTAAGGCCCTATTCCAGTGCAGGCTCAGGGAGGAAGGAGCAATGCATGGAGTTCTGTCATCTATGTTCCATCCGGGTGAGCACTGCCTGCTGTGCTCATAACACTTCCTTTTGGGGAACTACATTTGTCTTCTTTATCTTTTTACTTACCTCCCCTCCCATCTTTTCTCTTTCTCCAGTGGAAGCTCAAGCAGTTATATTTCAGAATTGCTTTTTATCTAAGTTAGGAATCCAGCCAGAGTCCACCCCATACCCATTTAGCAGTTGCTTCCCATTTTCTCCTATCCCTAGCCCCTGGCAACCACCAATCTGCACTCTGTCTTGGATTTACCTATTACTGATTCATCAGATAAATGGAATCAATCATACCACATGTCATCTTTTATGTTACTTTCACCTTTGCATAATATTGTTGAGGTTGATCCACATTGTAGAATTTACTAGTACTTCATTCATTCTTTTTTGTAGTTGAATAATATCCCATTGTATGTATATATCACAACTTGTTTATCTATTCATCTCTTAATGAACAAATGGGCTCTTCTTTCTTTTGGCTATTTTAAATAATGCTGTCATTAAATGTATGTATAGTATATATTTATTTTAGTACTTGTTCTCAGTTCTTTTGGGTATGTACTTAGGAGCGAAATTGCTGAGTCAAATGATAATCCTCTGTTTACCTCTTTGAGAAACTGCCAAGCTATTTCAAGTCTCTAAACATTTTACATTCCTCTCAGCAATGTTGGAAGATTCAAATGTCTTGCATCCTCTCTAACTCTTTTATTTTCCATTAGACATCCTAGTGAGTGTGAAATGATATCTTATAAGTAGCTGTAATTTGCATTCTCTTAATGAATTGATGTCGAACTTTTTTCCATGTGCTTATTGGCTTTTTGTATATCTTTTTTGAAAAAAATTCTATTTAGATACTGTTAAATTGAATTATTTCTCTTTTTGTTATTGAGATTTAAGAGTTCTGAAATATATTCTGGATACTCATCCATTATCATATGCATGATTTGAAAAAATAATTTTTTGTGTGTGACAGAGACAGAGAGACAGAGAGAGGGACAGATAAGGACAGACAGACAGGAAGGGAGAGAGATGAGAAGCATCAATTCTTTGTTGCAGCACCTTAGTTGTTCATTGATTGCTTTCTCATATGTGCCTTGACCATGGGGCTACAGCAGACCGAGTGACCCCTTGCTCAAGCCAGCGACCTTGGGTCCAATGATCCAAGGTCGCTGCTCAAACCAGATGAGCCCGTGCTCAAGCTGGCAACCTCGGGGCTTTGAACCTGGGCTCTCCGTGTCCCAGTCAGATGCTCTATCAACTGCGCCACCACTTGGTCAGGCTAAAAATATTTTCTTCCTCTAGGTAGATTGTTTTTCCACTTCCTTGATATTATTGTTTGCAATGCATAGGTTTTTAATTTTGTAAGGGATATTTTTCTTTGTTTCTTGTGCTTTTGATGTGATAGCTAAGAAAACAATTCCTAAACCATTATCATTAAGACTTATTTCATTGTTCTCTGCTAAGAGTTTTATAGCTTTAACTCTTATATTTAGGTCTATGACAAATTCTGAGCTAATCTTTGTATATCGAGAGAAGGATTTTTCTCTCCTTCTGCCTCTTTCATTTCTCTTCCTTGTTTCTGTTTCCCCAGCACCATTTGTTGAAAAGACCATTCTTTCCCTCATTTAATTTCATCTGCACTTTTGTTGAAATATAATTAACCATAAATATAAGGGTTTATTTATGGACTCTTAATTCTATCCACTGATTTATATAAAAATGTGGGTATATATACTAAATATATGGATATATATACTGAATGTCAGTACCACAGAGTCTTGACTACTGTATCTTTGCATTGTGCTTTAAAATCATGGAGTGTCATTTCAACAATTTTGTTTTTCTCTTTCAAGATTGTTTTGGCTATTTTGGGTTCCTTGCTTTTCAATATAGATTTTAAGATCAGCATGTTAATTTTGCAGTCTTCCAATTTATGAACATGAAAGTATTTCAATTTATTTATATATCCTCTTCAATTTCTTTCAACAATGTTTTATGTTTTTATTGCACAAACTTTGCACTTCTTTTGTTAAATTTATTCATAAGTATTTTATTTTTTGTCCTATTGTAAATAGAATTATTCTTCAAATTTCATTTTTAGGTGGCTCTTGTTCATGTATAGAATTCATTTTTATATGTTGATCTTGTATCTTGCAAGATTGCTGACTTTGTCAGTTAGTTCTATAGGGTCTCGGTAGCTTCCTTACAATATATTTTATTTATTTACTTACTAATTTAGAATTAAATTTAATGGGGTAACATTGGTCCATAAGAACACATAAGTTTCAAGTAAACATCTTAATAGCATCTGACCAGGTGGTGGCGCAGTGGATAGAGTGTCGGACTGGGATGCAGAGGACCCAGGTTCAAGACCCTGAGGTTGCCAGCTTGAGCATGGGTTCATCAAAAGCCCACTAGCTTGAACCCAAGGTCGCTGGCTCCAGCAAGGGGCTACTCAGTTTGCTGAAGGCCCGCGGTCAAGGCACATATGAGAAAGCAATCAATGAATAACTAAGGTGTAGCAGCGCACAATGAAAGCCTAATGATTGATGCTTCTCATCTCTCTCTGTTCCTGTCTGTCCCTGTCTATCCCTCTCTCTGACTCACTCTCTGTCTCTGTAAAAAATTAAATAAATAAATAAATAAATAAAAATGCATTTAAAAAAAAATCTCAATAGCATTTGAATTATTAATATACAGGATCATGTCATTTGTTAATAGAAATAGTTTTACTTCTTTTCCAATCTGAATGCCTTTTATTTTTTTCTGGTCTAATTTCTCTGGCTTATACTTCCAGTGCTATGTTGAACAGAGTGGTAACAGTGGGTGTGCTGTCCTGTTCCTGATGTTAAGGAAAGAGCACTCAGTCTTTCACCATTAAGTATGATAAGCTGTGGGTGTCCTTGTGGATACCCTTTATTGGGCTAACAAAGTCTCTTCTATTAATAGTTTGCCCTTTTAAAAAAATTATGAAAATGCATATATTGTCAAATGCTTTTTACCATTTTAGATAATATATGTTTTTCCCTATATTATAGTCATGTGACTGCACCTGTAAAACACCTTCATGTCCCATATTTTTCCACATTTCCTTCATGTCTTCACTTCATTCACACTCATGGTGCCCGGAAGCTAAAGCACAAGCGAGCTCCAATTTTAAGATGTATTCAAGCCTAATCACATCCTCAAAGCAACCCTGCACCCAAATCCTCTCCTTATCAATCTAGCCTCAGCTTCTTTTCTTCTTCCTAACCACCTTCCTGATATCTTTAACACCTACTTTGCCCTTCTCCCAACTGGGAAACCTCACTGCATTTGTAGAATCCTAAACTCTGGTTCCAAGACTTTTCCCTGAATTCTCTCCCCTTTGAAGGGTCCACGCTGCTCAGGCTCAGCTGTCTGAACCTGTGTCAGGAACTAGACCCTATGCAGAGATGGCCCCAAACCCAAACCTTCAGAACAAATCTGGAACTAAGCCATCCCCACACGGGCCTGCCCTCCCTGAGATCCACACTCCCAGACTCATCTTCAACCCTTTTCTTGTCTTCCAGCTCCTGTCTGCATATCAATCTTCCTCCTCCTCCAGTGCTCAAAGGCAGGCACAGGTGAGTGCAGGATAGGTAAGAATGAAGAGGGATGAGGCTGCCCTTGGGAAGTAGGACTGTGGTTCATAGAAGGCTCCAGATTTGGGGGGTAATGTTCGTGCGTGGTCCTCTATGAACGCACTAACAATTTCTGTCCAGGGGCCCACATCAGCTCTGGGCTGTGGCTGATCCAGCGAGCACCCAAGTGTGGGAACCAGGTGTACAACCCCTTGAAACACTGTTGTGATGATGACACCATCCTGCCGCTGAACCGGACCCACCTCTGTGGCTCCAACTGTACTTTCTGGCCCTGCCTTGAGCTCTGCTGTCCCGAGTCATTTGCCCCCCAGAAGAGGTTTGTCGTGAGGTTGAAGGTTCTAGGTATGAAGTCCCAGTGCTCTTCCTCTCCCATCTCCCGGATATGCACCAGGTAAGGACCTGCCTCACTCACGGTGACAACAGAAAGGAGACTATGACAGGGAGGGACTCTGGAGGCTGGGGCCCCTCCTGGGTGGGGATCCCTGTTCTGCATCTCCCCATCCATCTCTGGGTCTGCATCTTTTCTAAGCTCAGTCTTTGTCTCTCTCATTCTCTGAAGCTTATGAGGGACCACCAGCTAATCCTCCTGGAACCTGAAAACATGTGGCTATACAGACACATTCTAGGATACAAGGAGGAATGGGTGGATGACATGCTTTTCAGAAGATAAAAGCATATCTTAATGTCTGGTGAGATTAAATGCGTTCTTTCTGAATTTCCGTTGTATCTTTTATTTTATTTTTTTATTTTTTTTTATTTTTTATTTTTATTTTTTGCATTTTTCTGAAGCTGGAAACAGGGAGAGACAGTCAGACAGACTCCCGCATGCGCCCGACCGGGATCCACCCGGCACGCCCACCATGGGGCGACGCTCTGCCCACCAGGGGGTGATGCTCTGCCCACCTGGGCGTCGCCATGTTGCAACCAGAGCCACTCTAGCGCCTGGGGCAGAGGCCACAGAGCCATCCCCAGCGCCCGGGCCATCTTTGCTCCAATGGAGCCTTGGCTGCGGGAGGGGAAGAGAGAGACAGAGAGGAAGGCGCGGCGGAGGGGTGGAGAAGCAAATGGACGCTTCTCCTGTGTGCCCTGGCCGGGAATCGAACCCGGGTCCTCCGCACGCTAGGCCGACGCTCTACCGCTGAGCCAACCGGCCAGGGCTGTATCTTTGATTTTTTAACGAAAAGTTTATATATAAAAATTGGGTTTATAAGAAAGTTGTTATAAATACATATATATTTAAACTTGATTTTTCCTGGTATCCTTATGCTTCTTATCTTGGACTTAGATAAGCACTTAACACTTGGAAGTCTCCTAAAATCAAATAGGAGTTCCGTTGAATTTCAGAGACTTATGACCTTTGTTTCTAACACTCTATGGAAAGAACTGATTCTTACTAATTTTAAAATAACGTTGAAGGGGATAAATAGAAGAACATTCCCAGACACCCAAGAGCTGACCTGGTTTTTCAGCCAGGCCCTGATACTCTCCTGTTGAACATAAACAATTTCACAAAACATCAACATCAGGCAATACCCTCTGTCACCACGATGGGTAAAGACAAAAAACAGAACACTATGGAGTCATGTCTGAACAAAAACAGAAACACTGTCCAAACCACAGAAATGACCAAACACCCCTGTCTTAGCTTAGATGAGTGACTGCTGTTTCCTAACCAATCACAGCTTTAACCTCACTCCAGTCTTGCTTCCTTCTAGGTAATACTTACTAAGATCTAGAGCCGTCAGCGGTGTGTTGAGGTCTCCAAGAATGATCGTATTTTGTTTATAGGTCAATAAGTAGCTGTCATTTATATTTTGGTGCTCCTTGGTTTGGTGCATATATATTAAGAAGTGTTATGTCTTCTTGATTCAGTGTCCCCTTAATCATTATGAAATGACCATTTTTGTCTCTGATTACTTTTGCTGTCTTGTAGTCAACATTGTTAGATATGAGTATTGCTACACCTGCTTTTTTTTGGATGTTATTTGCTTGGAGTATTGTTTTCCAGCCTTTCACTTTGAACTTTTTTTATCCTTGTTGCTTAGATGTGTTTATTTTAGGCAGCAAACAGTTGGATTTTCTTTTTTAATCCATTCTGCTACTCTGTGTCTTTTTATTGGTGATTTTAATCCATTTACATTTAGTGTAATTATTGACACTTGTGGGTTCCCTATTGCCATTTATAAATTGCTTTCTGTTAGTTTTGTATCTTGTTTGATTCTTCTGTTTTGTTTTTCTATCATTTGTTTTTGTTTGGTTGTATTCCATACTTCTTTCTTCTGTTGCTACCTTTTTTAAGTCATGTGCTTCTGTGGTGATTTTTTCAAGGGTGGTTACTATTAAGTAATGAAAAGGGTACCTACCATATTCATTATAGTACACTATCTTATGAGTGCTTCTGCACTCCATCGTCCTTTGCTACTATTAATCTCAATCCTCTCCCTCTTTTTTTGTTGTCACAGTGTAAATTTGGTTTTATTGTGTTCTTTGTGGAGCTTTTATTTGTGGTTTTGTTTTGTTTTGTTCTTTGTATCTGGTTGGAAAACTCTCTTTAATATTTTCTGGAGTGGGGGTTTTCTGATGATAAATTCCCTCATCTTTTCTGTATTTATGAATGTTTTTATTTCTTCTTCATATTTGAAGGATAGCTTTGATGGGTATAGTATTCTTGGCTGGAAGTTTCTCTCTTTCAGGACTTTAAATATTGGGGTCCACACTCTTCTGACTTGTACAGTTTCTGCTGAGAAATCTGATGATACTCTAATAGGCCTTCCTTTATATGTTGTATTCTTTTCTCTGGCTGCCTTGAGAATTTTTTCTTTGTCGTTGGTTTGTGCCAATTTCATTATGATGTGCCTTGGAATAGGTTTGTTGGGGTTAAGATAACTTGGTGTTCTGTTTGCTTCTTGAATTTGAGGCTTTAGTTCTTTCCACAGGCTTGGGAAGTTCTCATCTATTATTTGTTTGAATATGTTCTCCATTTCATTTTCTCTCTCTTCTCCCTCTGATATACCTATTATTCTTATGTTAGTCTTTTTGATAGAGTCAGATCATTCCTGTATGGCTTTCTCAATTTTTTTAATTCCTGAGTCTCTCTTCTTCTTTCTGTTGTGCCTCAAGTTGCCTGTCTTCTTTTTTTTTTATTTTTATTTTTTTATTAAATTTAATGCAGTGACATTGATAAATCAGGGTACATATGTTGAGAGAAAATATCTCTAGATTTTTTTGACATTTGATTGTGCTGTATACCCCTCCCGCAAAGTTAAATTGTCTTCTGTCACCTTCTATCTGGTTTTCTTTGTGCCCCTCCCCTCCCCTAACCCCTCTCTCCTTCTTCACTCCATCCCCCCTCCCCTAACCCCCCGCCCCTGTTGCCATCACATTCTTGTTCATGTCTCTGAGTCTCATTTTTATGTCCCTTCTATGTATGGATTCATCTCAGTTTTTTTTTTCTGATTTACTTATTTCACTCCGTATAATGTTGTCAAGGTCCATCCATGTTATTGTAAATGATCCGATGTCATCATTTCTTATGGCTGAGTAGTATTCCATAGTATATATGTACCAAAGTTTTTTAATCCACTCATCCTCTGACGGACACTTGGGCTGTTTCCAGATCTTCACTATTGTGAACAATGCTGCCACAAACATGCGGGTGCATTTCTCCTTTTCGAGCCGTTCTATGGTGTCCTTGGGGTATATTCCTAAAAGTGGGATAGCTGGGTCAAAAGGCAGTTCAATTTTCAGT
Organism: Saccopteryx leptura; assembly: GCF_036850995.1. Lineage (NCBI taxonomy): Eukaryota > Metazoa > Chordata > Mammalia > Chiroptera > Emballonuridae > Saccopteryx > Saccopteryx leptura. Next base: position 190,924 of record NW_027095735.1, read on the forward strand.
TTTTTGAGGAATCTCCATACTGTTTTCCACAGTGGCTGCACCAGTCTGCATTCCCACCAGCAGTGCAGGAGGGTTCCCTTTTCTCCACATCCTCGCCAGCACTTATTCTGTGTTGTTTTGTTGATAAGCGCCATTCTGACTGGTGTAAGGTGATATCTCATTGTGGTTTTAATTTGCATTTCTCTAATGTTTAGTGATGTTGAGCATTTTTTCATATGCCTATTGGCCATCTGTATGTCCTCTTTGGAGAAGTGTCTATTCATCTCTTTTGCCCATTTTTGGATTGGGTTGTTTGTCTTCCTGGTGTTGAGTTTTACAAGTTCTTTATAAATTTTGGTTATTAACCCCTTATCAGACATATTGTCAAATATGTTCTCCCATTGTGTAGTTTGTCTTTTTATTCTGTTCTTGTTGTCTTTAGCTGTGCAAAAGCTTTTTAGTTTGATATAGTCCCATTTGTTTATCCTGTCTTTTATTTCACTTCCCTGTGGAGATAAATCAGCAAATATATTGCTCTGAGAGATGTCCGAGAGCTTACTGCCTATGTTTTCTTCTAAGATGCTTATGGTTTCACGGCCTACATTCAAGTCTTTTATCCATTTTGAGTTTATTTTTGTGAGTGGTGTAAGCTGGTGATCTAGTTTCATTTTTTTGCAGGTAGCTGTCCAATTTTCCCAACACCATTTGTTAAAGAGGCTGTCTTTACTCCATTGTATTTCCTTACCTCCTTTGTCAAATATCAGTTGTCCATAGAACTGTGGGTTTATTTCTGGGTTCTCTGTCTGTTCCATTGATCTATATGCCTGTTCTTATGCCAGTACCAGGCTGTTTTGAGTACAATGGCCTTGTAGTATAACTTGATATCAGGAAGTGTGATACCTCCCACTTTATTCTTCTTTTTTAAGATTGCTGAGGCTATTCGTGTCCTTTTTTGGTTCCATATAAATTTTTGGAATATGTGTTCTATATCTTTGAAGTATGTCATTGGTATGTTAATTGGTATTGCATTGAATTTATAAATTGCTTTGGGTAATATAGACATTTTAATGATGTTTATTCTTCCTAACCATGAGCACGGTATATGCTTCCACTTGTTTGTATCTTCCTTGATTTCTTTTATCAATGTTTTGTAATTTTCCGAGTACAAGTCTTTAGTCTCCTTGGTTAAGTTTACTCCTAGGTACTTTATTTTTTTGGTTGTAATTGTGAAGGGGATTGTTTCCTTAATTTCTCTTTCTGACTGTTCATTGTTGGTGTATAAAAATGCCTCTGATTTCTGAGTATTGATTTTATATCCTGCCACTTTGCTGAATTCATTTATCAGGTCCAGTAGTTTTTTGACTGAGACTTTAGGGTTTTCTATATACAATATCATATCATCTGCAAATAATGATAGTTTTACTTCTTCTTTTCCAACTTGAATGCCTTTTATTTCTTCTTCTTGTCTGATTGCTGTGGCTAGGACTTCCAGGACTATGTTAAATAAGAGTGGTGAAAGGGGGCACCCCTGCCTTGTTCCTGATCTTAAGGGTATTGCTTTTAATTTTTTCCCATTGAGTATGATGTTGGCTGTGGGTTTCTCATAGATGGCTTTTATCATGTTGAGGTATGTTCCCTGTATTCCCACTTTGCTGAGAGTTTTGATCATGAATGGGTGCTGGATTTTATCAAATGCTTTTTCTGCATCTATTGAAATTATCATATGGTTTTTCTCCTTCTTTTTGTTTATGTGATGAATCACATTGATTGATTTACGAATATTGTACCAGCCTTGCCTCCCCAGAATAAATCCCACTTGATCATGGTGTATGATTTTTTCCATATATTGTTGGACCCGGTTTGCTAATATTTTGTTGAGGATTTTAGCATCTATATTCATCAGAGATATTGGCCTATAATTTTCTTTCTTTGTGTTGTCTTTGCCTGGTTTTGGAATCAGAATTATGCTCGCCTCATAAAAGGAGTTTGGAAGTCTTCCTTCCTCTTGAATTTTTTGAAATAGTTTGAGAAGGATAGGAGTTAGTTCTTCTTTGAATATTTGGTAGAATTCCGTTGTGAAGCCATCGGGCCCCGGACTTTTCTTTGTTGGGAGTTTTTTGATAACTGTTTCGATCTCTTTTGGTGTAATCGGTCTGTTTAAGTTTTCTGATTCTTCCAGATTGATTTTTGGAAGATTGTATGTTTCAAGGAATTTGTCCATTTCATCTAGGTTGTCTAGTTTTTTGGCATACAGTTCTTCATAGTATTTTCTTACAATATTTTGTATTTCTGTTGTGTCAGTTGTTATTTCTCCTCTCTCATTTCTAATTTTATTTATTTGAGTCCTCTCTCTCTTTTTCTTGGTGAGTCTACTTAAAGGTTCATCAATCTTGTTTACCTTTTCAAAGAACCAGCTCCTAGTTTCATTGATCCTCTGTATTGTTTCTTTAGCCTCTATGTCATTTATTTCTGCTCTGATCTTTATTATTTCCTTCCTTCTACTACATTTGGGCTTTACTTGCTGTTCTTTTTCTAATTCTTTTAGATGCAGGGTTAAGTTGTTTATTTGAGCTTTTTCTAGCTTCTGAAAGTGTGCCTGTAGTGCTATGAACTTCCCTCTCAGCACTGCTTTTGCTGTGTCCCATAAATTTTGAGTTGTTGTATGCTCATTGTCATTCGTTTCTAAGAATTTCTTTATTTCTTCTTTGATCTCATTCTTAATCCATTCATTATTTAACACCCTGCTATTTAGTTTCCATGTGTTTGAGAATTTTTGAGCTTTTCTGCTGTGATTCATTTCTAGTTTCATGCCGTTGTGATCGGAGAAAGTGCTTGATATGATTTCAGTCTTCTTAAATTTGTTGAGAGCACTTTTGTGCACTAACATGTGGTCTATCCTAGAGAATGTACCATGAGCACTTGAAAAGAATGTATATTCTGCTGCTTTAGTGTGAAAGATTCTGAAGATATCTATTAAATCGAGTTGAACTAGTGTTTCCAATAAGTCTGCTGTTTCTTTGTTAATTTTCTTTCTTGAGGATCTATCTAGTGACGTTAGTGGGGTATTGAAATCCCCTACTATTATAGTATTGCTGTTGATCTCGCCCTTTAAATCCATCAAAGTCTGCTTTATATATTTAGGTGCTCCTATATTAGGTGCATAGATATTTATAATAGTTATATCTTCCTGTTGGATTACTCCCTTTATCATTATGTAGTGGCCTTCTTTATCTCTTACTATATCCTTTGTTTTAAAGTCCAATTTGTCTGATATAAGTATTGCTACCCCAGCTTTTTTTTCATTTCCGTTTGCATGAAACGTTTTTTTCCATCCTTTTAACTTCAATCTGTGTGTGTCTTTTGTTCTAAGGTGTGTCTCTTGTAGACAACATATGTATGGGTCCTGTTTTCTTATCCATGCAGCTACCCTATGTCTTTTGATTGGATCATTTAATCCATTTACATTTAAGGTTATTATTGATATGTAGTTGTTTATTGCCATTTTCTTCTTTAAAGTTGTATTCCTTTTTTTTTTTTTCTGTATTCTTTTCCCACTTTATCTGTTTATACCAGGCCCCTTAATATTTCCTGCAGCATTGGTTTGGTTGTAATGAATTCCTTGAGTTGTTTTTTGTCTGGGAAGCTTTTTATTTCTCCTTCGATTTTAAATGATAGCCTTGCTGGATAAAGTAGTCTTGGTTGTAGGTTCTTGTTCTGCATTACTTTGAATATTTCTTGCCATTCCCTTCTGGCCTCAAGTGTTTCTGTTGAGAAGTCAGATGTCATCCTTATGGGGGCTCCTTTGTAGGTGATAACTTTTTTTTCTCTTGCAGCTTTTAATATTTTCTCTTTATCGCTTAGCTTTGGTATTTTAATTATGATGTGTCTTGGTGTAGGTTTCTTTGGGTTTCTCTTTAATGGAGTCCTCTGTGCTTCTTGGATTTGTGAGAGTTTCTCTTGCATTAATTTAGGGAAGTTTTCAGCTATGATATGATTGAACAAAGTCTCTATCCCTTGTTCTTTTTCTTCTTCTTCAGGAACCCCTATGATGCGGATGTTATTTCTCTTCATGTTGTCACAGAGCTCTCTAAGAGTTTCCTCTGACTTTTTGAGTCTTTTTTCTCTTTTCTTCTCTGCTTTCATGCCTTCATTCCAGTTGTCTTCTAACTCGCTGATTCGATCCTCTGCTCTATCTATCCTGTTTTTAATTCCTTCCATTGTGGTCTTTATTTCTGATATTGTATTTGTCGTCTCCAACTGATTCTTTTTTATACTTGCTATTTCTTTATTTAAGTTCTCAAACTGCCCCTCCATTGTTGTTCTAAGATCCCTAAGCATCCTTACAATCATTATTTTGAACTCCGCATCTGGAAGTTTGATTATTTCCATATCACTCAGTTCATCTCTCGAAGGTGTCTCTTGTGGTTTCATTTGGATTGCACTCCTTTGTCTTCTCATATTCTTCTTTTTTTTTTTTATTTGTAGAGTTGGTTGAGTCTAGGCTTGGTGTTGTCTGCCTCCAGTTTTCAGTTGTGTTATTTTTAGGTCTTTGTGGGTTGGTATCAGCTATTATTTGTAATCCACTTTCGGATTTGGGCAGCTTTGAAGTCTTGATTTGTTTGTTTTCTTAACAGGTGATAGTCTTGTTAACTGATCTCAGCAGGGGGCTTCCTTGAAACTGTAACCAGGAATGCTGTGGGTGTAACCTGAGATGCTGAAGGTCTCTTCCACCAACTAATCTCACTGGGGGCAGGGTTTTTTCTCAGCTTCAGTAGGGGGAGGTGTATCTCAGATCTCCATGGAGACCTGAGTTACTGCCCCTCCTCCCCACTTCTTGTTTTCAGCTGTGTCTTGTTGTGCTGATTGGAGCTGGATAGATGTCCGGAGATCACTGATCCGGAAGCACTTCAGCTCTGTTTTGTGAAAGGTTCAGTCCCTCCCCCAGCTATGGCCGCCTCCAGCATGAATGAGTCAGCTTTTTTATTTCGTTTCTTGCATACCTTAGCCCCTCACAGTCTGTCCCTCTCCCTGTCCTTTCCACTTGGGAGATAAGCTGGTCTTTACAACCCACCTTGCTCCCTGGTCGCCAGGTAAGTGGCTGTGAGCAGTAGTTTCTGCTCTTTTTCCTCTGTGAAATCCTCTCTGGGCTCTCAGCCTCACCCCCCTCCTTCCGTTCCTGTAAGCAGAGGAGATTCAGGCACTCCTTACCAGGATTATTGTGGCTTCCTCTTTGCTCCTTGGTTTTTGAGAGCTGTTCTTGCAGTTCAGTGTTGGTTTTTTATGCTGATTTTTTCTAAATTGATTTGTATTCCAGTTTGGTGTTGAGAGCTGGGCGTCTGTGCATCCGCCTACTCCGCTGCCATCTTCTCTCTAAGTTGCCTGTCTTCTATGTCACTAATCCTCTCTTCTATCTGGCCTGTTCTATTAGGTAAGCTTGTTACCTTGTTTTTCAGTTCATAAATTGGCTTTTTCATCTCTGTTTGATTTGTTTTCATAGTTTCAATTTCCTTGGTAATATATTCTTTGTGTTCATTGAGTTGTTTTCTGAGCCCCCTAAATTGCCTTTCTGTGTTTTCTTGTATATCTCTGAGTATTTTTAGGATTTCTATTTTAAATTCTCTGTCATTTAGCTCCAAGGTTCCCAATATATTAAATTTTTTCTCCATAGATTTTTCCTCATCTATCTGTGCTACATCTCTGTCTTTTGTATCCATGATATTTGATTTCCTTTTCCCTAATGGCATCTGAAGGTGGTTTTGTTGATAGCACTTCGTTTTTAGTGTATGGAACTTCCAGATGCTCCAAGGATAGATTTTTCTGTCTCTGATTGAAATTTTGGGGAGATTTATCAGTAGCACTCCTTACGGCACCATTTCTCTGACGTCACTCTTCCTCTGAGTCTTAACTCTAGTTTGGATAACAGTCTGGATATGGATGTTAGAAGCTAGCCAACTCCCAGATGAGGTATATACAGTCCAAGAATACTTTTTTTTACATTTCTATTTTGTTATGCACTCATTCTGTAACAGTTGGTCTCATAAAACTGTAGGAAAGGCAGGTCTCGGCACTCACATCTTCCTGATGGCACTCAAATCTTTCTTTTACATGTTGACTTAGCTTATTTGTTTATTTCTATGACATTTCTCTATTTCTTATAAGGGGAAAAATTACCAGACACTCAGAAGCAACTTCAAGTTGCTGTGAGACTGGCCAACAGGGCCCCACCAAGTTTTTTGTGGTGTTCTTTCACCTCCTCACCAGAGTTGGCCCTGTGTCCCTGAAGAAAGGCAACCTCCTTAGGATCTAAGTTCCTCCCCTAGGTTAACCTCTCCAGATTTTCTCCCAGTTCACTAGCAATGTAGGGCTTCATTGTCATGAAGGAAAAACCACTCTAACAGAAGAATGAACCAAGACAGAGCTATTTCTGGAAAAGAGAACTTTTAGCTCTCCTCCACCCCAAATGATGGTGATGATGACTGATTTTATTGACATATAATTAACATACAACACTGTAGAAGTTGAAGGTGTTCAGTGTGTTGATTTGATATATTTATATATTGCAATATGGTTGTCACTGTAGTATTAGCTAACATCTCTATTATGTCACATTTTTACCATTTCCTTTTGTGGTGATAACAATTAAGATCTAGTCTTTTAGTAACTTTGATGTTTATAATACTATATTAAAAATATAGTATAGTAAGAATATGTATTACAAATAAATAATTGAATATTATAAACATCAAGGTATTCCATCACCATATTATAAATACATAGATTACAAATATTATAAATTACAAATTAATAACACATTAATACAAATTATAAATACATAACACCACAGTGGTGATCATATAAATTACTTAAAAATTCTCTGAGGTTATTTTTATCAGAATGTAGAAAAATGGGCACTATTATCTATAATTATTGTTTTATATTGTTGAAAGTGGAGCAGAAATATGTGACTAGGCTTGTCATTTGTGTCTTAGTAAAAAAGTTTAGAAAAGCTCATTGTTCTTTCTTAGTTACTGATTAAGTCAGAGAAGCTGAAGCACAATTTTTTTTTTTGTATTTTTCTGAAGCTGGAAATGGGGAAAGACAGTCAGACAGACTCCCGCATGCACCCGACCGGGATCCACCCGGCATGCCCACCAGGGGCGATGCTCTGCCCACCAGGGAGCGATGCTCTGCCCCTCCGGGGCATCGCTCTGCCACGACCAGAGCCACTCTAGCACCTGGGGCAGAGACCAAGGAGCCATCCCCAGCGCCCGGGCCATCTTTGCTCCAATGGAGCCTTGGCTGTGGGAGGGGAAGAGAGAGACAGAGAGGAAGGAGGGGGTGGAGGGTGGAGAAGCAAATGGGTGCTTCTCCTATGTGCCCTGGCTGGGAATCGAACCCAGGTCCCCCACACGCCAGGCCGACGCTCTACCGTTGAGCTAACTGGCCAGGGCCACAATTTTTTTTTATTTCCCCTTTAGGTCATAAATTGAAGAATTTATAGATGACCATTTTGATCATTGTCTGATCCCATGAGGCTAAAGATTTATTTCTAGGAAGTCACCTGCAGTTATGGTAGATGGTATTAAGCATTATTTTGAGCAATGAGGAGAAAATGGCATTTAGGCAACCTGGAATACAAGCATTGTTACAAATTTCTTCACGGTTCGGGCTCACAAGGCAAAAGACACACCAGATTTTATATACACCGAGCTGAAACTCTTATATGGAATCATCCCTGAGAAAAAACGCCTCTGCATAGTTATTGAGTTCCAAAAATCATAAGTCAGCAATTAAAACTAGAAAGTTACACGAGCCTTTTTTCCCATCTGTTTTATCCCCAACTCTGCATGTTTACTGTTTTTTTTTCCATGAACAAGGACACAAGAAGAGTCAGAGTCTCAGAGATTATCAGTCACAAAGTACATCTGGTTCTTGCAGGCATCCCTCCAAGAATCCTGCATACATGCACTTGAGTCACCCAGGCCAGTGTCTCTCCATGGCCAACACACTCCAAGATCTCCTGTTTCCAATTAACCCTTGCTCTGCAGTTAACTGCCATTTATACTGGTGCAAAGTCACAGAACATGGGCAAAATTGTTGTTGTTGTTTCAAGAATCACTCCCCTAAGGGATTTAGCCAGGCATGGGTCTACTAGTTCATGAGGAAAAACTCTCTGAAACATTTCTTTTCTTTATTAATTTTAATGGGGTGACATTAATAAATCAGGGTACATATGTTTATAGAAAACATCTCCAGGTTATTTTGACATTTAATTATGTTGCATGAATGCCGCGAACCAGCACAGCTCCTAATAATGGTGCGGAATTAAGGAAACATACTTATTAAGATAAAATGGGACCGGGAGGACTCTTCAAATGTTGATGGCAATATCTGAGTGCCCCATAGCCCCAGTTTGCTTTATTATATAGCCTTATGCAAATCAAGAAAGTTCTTGATACAAAGTTACACATCCAAGGCTAAAACAGGAACTCTCCCAAGGCATAAACAGGAATCCCCCCACCATGCATAAGTGAAATCAACCAACATCTGAACAAACAAAGAGTAAGAGGAAGGGCATGTAAATTGCTTCCAGCAACTTAAGGAAGCAAGTGAAGTGGGTGCAAATACTCAGCATCATAGCCAATATGGAGGTGAAGGGGGGAGAACTTAGCCTTTTGCTGAGCCTCAAATCTACAAAGGCTTTTTGCCATTTATGGTCCACAACACATACCCATCACCCAAAGTCAAATTGTCTTCCGTCACCTTCTATCTGGTTCTTTGTGCCCCTTCCCTTCCTGCTCTCCCTCCCTCTCCTCCCTCCCCCACCCCTGCCCCCGTAACCACCACACTCTTGTCCATGTCTCTTAATCTCGTTTTTATGTCCCACCTATGTACGGAATCATGCAGTTCTTAGTTTTTTTCTGATTTACTTATTTCACAACATATAATATTATCAAGATAAATCCATGTTGTTGTAAATGATCCGACATCATCATTTCTTGTGGCTGAGTAGTATTCCATAGTATATATGTACCACATCTTCTTTATCCAGTCATCTATTGAAGGGCTTTTTGGTTGTTTCCATGTCTTGGCCACTGTGAACAATGCTGCAATGAACATGGGGCTGCATGTGTTTTTACATACCAATGTTTTTGAGTTTTGGGGGTATATACCCAATAGAGGGATTGCTGGGTCATATGGTATATTATTTAGTTCTATTTTTAGTTTTTTGAGAACCACTATACTTTCTTCCATAATGGTTGTATTACTTTACATTCTCACCAACAGTGAATGAGGGTTCCTTTTTCTCCACAACCTCTCCAACACTTGCTATTACCTATCTTGTTGATAATAGCTAATTTAACAGGTGTGAGGTGGTATCTCATTGTAGTTTTGATTTGCATTTCTCTTATAACTAATGAAGATGGGCATCTTTTTATATATCTGTTGGCCATTTGTATTTCTTCCTGGGAGAAATGTCTGTTCATGTCCTTTTCCCATTTTTCTATTGGATTGTTTGTTGTTGAGTTTTATGAGTTCTTTGTATATTTTGGATATTAGGCCCTTATCTGAGCAGTTGTTTGAAAATATCATTTCCCATTTAGTTGGCTGTCCATTTGTTTTGTTGTCAGTTTCTCTTGCTGTGCAAAAGCTTCTTAGTCTGATTTAGTCTCATTCATTTATCTTTCCCTTCACTTCCCTTGCCTTTGGAGTCAAATTCATAAAATGCTCTTTAAAACCAAGGTCCATGAGTTTAGTACCTATGTTTTCTTCTATATACTTTGTTGTTTCAGGTCTTATATTTAGGTCTTTGATCGATTTTGAATTAATTTTAGTACAAGGGGACAGACTGTAGTTAAGTTTTATTCTTTTGCATGTGGCTTTTCAGTTTTCCCAGCACCATTTGTTGAAGAGGCTTTCTTTTCTCCATTGTGTGTTGTTGGCCATTTTATCAAAAATTATTTGGCCCTGGCCAGTTGGCTCAGTGGTAGAGCATTGGCCTGGTGTGCAGGAGTCCCGGGTTCGATTCCCAGCCAGGGAACACAGGAGAAGCGCCCATCTGCTTCTCCAACCCTCCCTCGCTCCTTCCTCTCTGTCTCTCTCTTCCCCTCCTGTAGCCAAGGCTCTATTGGAGCAAAGTTGGCCCAGGCGTGAAGGATGGTTCCTTGGCCTCTGTCTCAGGCACTAGAATGGCTCTGGTTGCAACAGAGCAATGCCCCAGATGGGCAGAGCATCGCCCCCTGGTGGGCATGCTGGGTGGATCCCAGTCGGGCACATGTGGGAGTCTGTCTGACTGCCTCCTTGATTCCAACTTCAGAAAAATACAAAAAAAATATTATTTGACCAAATATAATGTGGTTTTATTTCTGGACTTTGTATTCCATTCCACTGGTCTGAGTGTCTATTTTTCTGCCAATGCCATGCTGTTTTGATTGTTGTGACTCTATAATATAGTTTGAAGTCAGGTATTGTAATGCCCCCAGTTTCTTTCTTTTTCCTTAGGATTGCTTTGGCTATTTGGGGTTTTTTATAATTCCATATAAATCTGATGATTTTTTTGTTCCATTTCTTTTAAAAATGTCATTGGAATTTTGATGGGAATTGCATTAAATTTGTATATTGCTTTGGGTAACATGGCCATTTTAATTATATTTATTCTTCCTATCCAAGAACAAGGACTATTTTTCCATTTCATTATATCTTTTTTGATTTCCCTTAATTCTTTGTAGTTTTCATTATTTAGGTCCTTTACATTCTTGTTATGTTTATTCCTAGGTACTTTATTTTTTTTGTTGCAACCATGAAGGAGATTATTTTTTTGAATTCGTTTTGTTGTTGGCATACAGGAAGGCAATGGACCTTTGTATATTAATTTTGTATCCTGTGACCTTACTGTATTGGTTTATTGTTTCTAGTAATCTTCTTGTGGAGTCTTTGGGGTTTTTGATGTATAGGATCATATCATCTGAAAAAGTGAAACTTATACTTCTTCTTTTCCAATATGAATGCCTTTTATTTTTTTATCTTGTCTGATTGCTCTGGCTAGAACCTAGAACTTCTAGCACCACGTTAAATAAGAATGGAGAGAGTGGACAACCCTGTCTTGTTCCTGATTTAAGGGAGAAAATCCTCAGTTTTCTGCCATTTAATATGATGTTAGCTAATGGTTTGTCATAAATGGCCTTTATCATGTTGAGATATTTTCCTTCTATACCCATTTTGTTGAGTGTTTTAAACATAAAGTTGTGTTGTATTTTATTGAATGCCTTTTCTGCATCTATTGTGGTATTGTGGTTTTTATTCTTTGTTTTCTTGATATGGTGTATTATGTTAACCATTTTACATATGTTGAACCATCCTTGAGATTCTGGGATGAATCCCACTTGATCATGATATATTATTTTTTTAATATGTTGTTGTATTCGATTTGCTAGTATTTTGTTTAGTATTTTAGAATCTGTATTCATTAGTGATATTGGTCTGTAATTTTTTGTGTGTGTGCCATCCTTGCCAGGTTTTGGTATGAGGGTATGTTGGCCTCATAAAATGTGTTTGGAAGTATTGCTTCTTCTTCAATTTTTTGGAAGACTTTGAGTAGAATAGGAACCAAGTCTTCTTTGAATGTTTGATAGAATTCACTAGTATAGCTGTCTGGGCCTGGACTTTTATTTTTGGGGAGGTTTTTAATAGCTTTTTCTATTTTCTCCCTGCTTATTGGCCTGTTTAGGCTTTCTGCTTCTTCTTGACTCAATCTAAGAAGATTGTATTGTTCTAGAAATTTATCCATTTCTTCTAGATTGTTGAATTTGGTGGCATATAGTTTTTTGTAATATTCTACAATAATTCTTTGTATTGAATATTTATGATGTCTGTGGTGATTTCTCCTCTTTCATTTTGGATTTTGTTTATATGAGTCCTCTTTTTTCCTTGGTGAGTCTTGCCAAGGGTTTGTCAATTTTGTTGATCTTTTCAAAGAGCCAGCTCTTTGTTTTATTAATTTTTTTCTATAGTTTTTCTGTTCTCTATTTCATTTATTTCTGCTCTGATTTTTATTATTTCCTTTCTTTGGCTGGTTTTGGGTTGTCTTTGTTCTTCTTTTTCTAGTTTGTTAAGATGTGAAGTTAGGTGGTTTACTTGGGCTTTCTCTTGTTTGTTCATATAGGCCTGAAGTGTTATGAACTTCCCTCTTATTATTGCTTTTGCTGCATCCCAGAGATTCTAATATATCGTATTGTTATTTTCGTTGGTCTTTATATATCTTTTGATCTCTATGCTTATTTCTTCTTTGACCCACTCATTTTTTAAAATATGTTGTTTAGTTTCCACATTTCTGTGGGGTTTTTTCACCTCTTTTTTGCAGTTGAATTCTAGTTTCAAGGCTTTATGATCAGTAAATTTGCTTGGTACAATTTCAATTTTCCTGAATTTGCTGATGTTATTTTTGTGGCCCAACATATGGTCAATTCTTGAGAATGTTCCATGTACACTAGAGAAAAATGTGTACTCTGTCACTTTGGGATGAAATGTCCTGTAGATGTCTATCATATCCAGGTGCTCTAGTGTTTCGTTTAAGGCCAATATTTCTTTATTGATTTTCTGTTTGGATGAATGATCTAGAGCCATCAGTGGTGTATTGAGGTCTCCAAGTATGATTGTATTTTTGTTTATAGGTCAATAAGTAGCTGTCTTATATATTTTGGTGCTCCTTGGTTTGGTGCATATATATTAAGAAGTGTTATGTCTTCTTGATTCAGTGTCCCCTTAATCATTATGAAATGATCATTTTTGTCTCTGATTACTTTTGCTGTCTTGTAGTCAGTGTAGTTAGGTATGAGCATTGCTACACCTGCTTTTTTTTGGATGTTATTTGCTTGGAGTATTTTTTTCCAGCCTTTCATTTTGAATTTTTTTTTTATCTTTGTTGCTTAGATGTGTTTATTGTAGGCAGCAAACAGTTGGATTTTCTTTTTTAATCCATTCTGCTACTCTGTGTCTTTTTATTGGTGAGTTTAATCAATTTACATTTAGTATAATTATTGCCACTTGAGGGTTTTCTATTGCCATTTTGTATATTTCTTTTTGTTAGTTTTGTATCTTGTTTGATTCTTCTGTTTTGTTTTTCTATTATTTGTTTTTGTTTGGTTGTAATCTATACTTATTTCCTCTGTTATTTTCTTTTTCAAGTCATGTGCTTCTGTTGTGGTTTTTTCAGGGGTGGTTACCATTAAGTAACGGAAAGGGTACCTACCTTGTTCATTGTAGTACACTATCTTATGAGTGCTTCTGTATGCCATCGTTCTTTGCTACTACTGTTAATCTTCGTCCTCTCTCCTTTTTTGTTTTTGTTCTCACAGTTTAAATTTGGTTTTATTGTGTTCTTGGTGGAGCCTTTACTTGTGGTTTTGTTTTGTTTTGTTTTTTGTATCTGGTTGGAAAACCCCCTTTAGTATTTCCTGGAGTGGAGGTTTTCTGATGATAAATTCCCTCATCTTTGCTGTATCTTTCAATGTTTTTATTTCTTCTTCGTTTTGAAGGATAGCTTTGATGGGTATAGTATTCTTGGATGGAAGTTTTTCTCTTTCAGAACTTTAAATATTGGGCTCTAGTCTCTTCTAGCTTGTAGAATTTCTGCTGAGAAATCTGATGATAATCTAATAGGCCTTCCTTTATATGTTGTATTCTTCTTTTCCCTGGCTGCCTTGAGAAATTTTTTTTGTCATTGGTTTGTGCCAATTTCATTATGATGTGCCTTGGAGTAGGTTTGTTGGGGTTAAGATAACTTGGTTTTCTGTTTGCTTCTTGAATTTGAGACTTTAGTTCTTTCCACAGGCTTGTCTATTATATGTTTGAATATGTTCTCCATTTCATTTTCTCTCTCTTCTCCTTCTGATATACCTATTATTCTTATGTTACTCTTTTTGATAGAGTCAGACAATACCTGTATGGCTTTCTCAATTTTTTAAATTCCTGAGTCTCTCTTCTTCTTTCTGTTGTGCCTCAAGTTGCCTGTCTTCTATGTCACTAATCCTCTCTTCTATCTGGCCTGTTCTATTAGGTAAGCTTGTTACCTTGTTTTTCAGTTCATAAATTGGCTTTTTCATCTCTGTTTGATTTGTTTTCATAGTTTCAATTTTCTTGGTAATATATTCTTTGTGTTCATTGAGTGGTTTTCTGAGCTCCTAAATTGCCTTTCTGTGTTTTCTTGTATATCTCTGAGTACTTTTAGGGTTTATTTTTTGAATTCTCTGTCATTTAACTCCAAGGTTTCCAATCTAAAAATTTTTTTCTATAGATTTTTTTCTCATTTATCTGTGCTACATCTCTGTCTTTTGTATCCATGATATTCAATTTCCTTTTTATTAATGGCATCTGAGGGTGGTTTTGTTAATGACACTAATGAGAATTAATAAAGAATAAAAAGAAAAATAGATAATAAAAAAATAATTAAAACAAATATTTTTTTTGAGAAAATACTGTGAAAAACAGAATTATATTGTGCTAAATGGAACAAAAACTACTTAGAATGGAGGGCCTGAGTTTGGGAGACATTACAAAGGGCAAAAAACGAGACAGGGCCTGACCTGTGGTGGTGCAGTGGATAAAGCATCGACCTGGAAATGATGAGGTTGACGGTTTGAAACCCTGGGCTTGCCTGGTCAAGGCACATATGGGAATTGATGCTTCCAGCTCCTCCCCCTTCTCTCTCTCTGTCTCTCTCTCCCCCTCTCTCTCTCCTCTCTAAAAATGAATAAATAAAATAAAAAATAAATAAAATAAATAAAAAATAAAAAAATGAGACAGAAACCCACAAAATGCAAAAAAGGAAAAAATTTGATTCAAGAATAAAATAATTTGCTTGTAAATTATGGTTGAATGAGAGATATAGTGAAAGAAATAAAAAGAAAACAAGAAAAAGAAAAAATACTATTGTATTAGTTGAAACAAAAACTACATAGAATGGAGAGCCAGAGTTGGGGGGGAATGTTAATGGTTAAAAAGCAAAATAAAAAGCACCCAAAATTCCACAAAGAAAAAATTTGAATCCAAAATAAAATAATTTGTTTGTGAGTGAGAATCGAATAAGAGGAAAAGTGAAAGAGAAAAGAAGAAACTAAGAGAGAGGGAGAAAAAAGAAAAAGAAAAAAAGAAGATAAAGAATAAAAGGGAGAGAGTTAAGGTTTTTGGAATGTAATTCTCATAGAGAGAAAGAAAAAAGAAAAGAAAAAAAATGGGAAGTGTAACACCTATGAGTAATATAGTTCAAGATGAAGAGAAAAAGAGTAAGATGAGCAGAAGATAAAAGGACCAAGGTAGAAGAAAAAAATAAAGATAATAAAAAAAAAGAAACAAAAAAAAAGGAAAAAGTTATAAAGACTGTGGATTATTCTTGATTTTGAGAGGTTATCTTCTTCCTTTTTCTTTCTTCTCCCTCTTCCTGGTTGGTTGCGCTATACCCCAGGCTCTGTCCCTGTGGCACACTTAGGTAGAGATTTGCAGTTGATGTGCCTCTATAACGATGTCATATACTAGACCTCAGTCTCGTTGGTAGTTGGGGCTTGTTAGCGTTTGCAGGCTCCAACCATGGGAGAGTCCATTTTCCTCTCTTCAAGTCTCTCTTTCCTGAATTGGCAGTCTGGTGATCCAGCTATGAGGTTGCCTCTGCCACTGCCTGGAGTGTAAGAGGCCCCAAGAGCTGGCAAATCCCCACTCTATCCCCACTCAGTGCAGGGCTCTGGGTAAGGCTCTGCCAGTCAGAGCCGCCAGTGTAATCAGGCAGGGCTGGGAGCCAATTGCTATCTAGGTGTCTTTCTATGAGCCTCCAGGAGGGTCTAGTTTGCCTCAGCACTCTATGGGACCACTCTCCCCAGGCCTTTTGCACTTTTTAACCTGTACTGGCTGGCAGGAATATGCCCTAGTTTCTGCTTGCAGAACAGGGGGTCTTAAAAGCTGCCAAGTCCTTTCTTTTAGCGTACAGCCCTAAGTATGAAAGCTCTGCTGACCAGAGCCTCCAGCTTAAACAGGTAGAGGGGCATGTTGACTTCTGTTCAGGCTCCTTTCTAAGGTTCCCCGGGCACATCTAGTTAAATTTGCCTTAGTGTTCTGTGGGATTGCTTTCTTCAGGCTTCTTCCTTGTTCAAAAGCCTACAGCCTAGCCTGTCCAACTTCTGCAGTGTTCTCTGAGGTCTGTTCCGTAGAAATATGTTTTTCACCCTGTATTGGCTGGCAGAAAGTTGCCCCAGCCACTATGTGCAGAGCAAGAGGCAGTAAAAAATATAACTTCTCTTCTTTTAGATCTCTGACCTGAGAAGAAGACCTTGTCAGTCAGCACCGCTGCCAGCAAAAACCAGTTGGGCAGTGAGAAGACTGCAGGTTAAGCTAATTTCAGTGGTTGGATCCACGGATCTGCTCCAGAGACTGTCTGTAAACTGCCTGCGTGCCCCTCCCCTTAGCACTTCCATATTTTTTCTTCCCCAGAAATGTGTTTTGTTTTGTTAGCCTTGGCGAAGGCACCCTGCCCGCCCAGAGAGGTCTGGGCGTAGGGAAGTCCGCTTTTGCGCACTCCCCGCCTGATGTTGTTGGGGGAGCAGGGATTACACAGAGACTCTGGTTGCAGGGCACGCAGATGTCTTTAATCCTGCCCCTCTGTCCAGGAATGTGGGCACCCACATCTGGGGCGCTAGGAGGAACGACTCACACACTGTCTGCGCTCACCAATCAGGATATCAGGGGTAATTAAGGCCACCACTCGCCTGCCTTTGCCGGGTCCAGCACCGGAGTAAGCTGGCGTGGGATGAGCCACCCGCCGGCACACTCTTTTCTTGATTTGCATGTCTCTGCCCCAGCCCAGCTCTTTCCACGCCCCCAGCCCTCACTTTTTCTCAGTTACAGGTGAAAGCAGCCCTTGCTCAGGTCAGTGAGGAAGGCGGAGTGTCCTGTTCTCCGTCTTATTTCCTTCAAGGTTGATTATATATTTAGCCACATTTTCGCCCAATCATACCTTCAGTGTGTGGGACTTAAAGACGCCCCTGGGATCGTTATTCTGTCTCTAGTTGTAGAACTTGTTGAAATTTTGGGGAGAGGTATCGGGAGCACTAATCATGGTGCCATTTCTCTGACGTCACTAACTCTGAAACATTTCTATTTTACAAGCTATCACAATCTGAATTCTATTTTTTCTTTTGTGTCTCTTCCTTCTTTATTTATTGTAACATTTATATAATAAAAGGAAAATAATAACAATGATTCAATAGCAAATATTTGGCTCATAATATGTGACAAAAAGTAATGTTAATATTGGGAAAAATAGTGTTTTGGATATCTTCAAATAAGAACCTAGAAGTGGATTGATGGGTCATAATATAGTTTTAAATTTTCTTTTGAGCCTGACCTGTGGTGGTGCAGTGGGTAAAGCATCAACCTGTGTTGGGGACCAAAAAGCCAACAGGGTTTTTGCAGTTTAGATTTTTAGGGAACAGAGATGTGGGGAACTGGCTGTAAGCTGACAGTCTGCCCGACCCCCCCCCCCCCCACCACACTTGCCTGATTAAGTTGCAAAAGGCTAAGCCAGGGGTCCCCAAACTACGGCCTGCGGGGCTGCATGCGGCCCCCTGAGGCCATTTATCCGGCCCCAGCCCCACTTCCAGAAGGGGCATCTCTTTCATTGGTGGTCAGTGAGAGGAGCATAGTTCCCATTGAAATACTGGTCAGTTTGTTGATTTAAATTTACTTGTTCTTTATTTTAAATATTGTATTTGTTCCCATTTTGTCTTTTTACTTTAAAATAAGATTTGTGCAGTGTGCATAGGGATTTGTTCATAGTTTTTTTTTTATAGTCTGGCCCTCCAATGGTCTGAGGGACAGTGAACTGGCCCCCTGTGTAAAAAGTTTGGGGACCCCTGGGCTAAGCCCTTCCCCACACCTCCATGTTAGCTGTGATGCTCAATTGTTTATACTCTTCCTACCCCCCATGTCCCCCAGAAAGACTAGAGGCAAGTTTCTTCTATATTTTGTGTAAAGTTAAGATGTTATGTATGATGGGGGTTTTCTGCACTTGGTAAAAATTCTTGGATTGCCTTGGAAATGTGATCAGAAATCTCATTGATCTGCTAATGGCCCACTTTGCCCTATAAATAAAGCAAGATGCTGTTTTTGAGCATGCTTTATTTCTGCTATCAGCTTTGCAGAGCCCTCCTGAACCTATTTTTTAATTCTTTAAGCATATTTTCTTAATTTTGCACCATTCCCACTCAGGACCTGAAATTACTAGTTGGGCTGGTTTGCAACAGACCTGGAATGCTGAGGTTGCTGATTCAAATCTTTGAGCTTGCCTGGTCAAGGCACACACAGAAAGCAACTACTATGAGTAGAAGCTTCCTGCTTCTCCCCATCTTTCTCCCTCCTCCTCTCTCTCTCTCCCCCTCTCCAAAAATCAATAAATAAAAATCTAAAAATAAAAAAGTTAAAATAAATTCTTTTTGAGAAGACTTTATAGTGTTTTCTATCATGGCTGTACTGATTTTCAATCCCACCAAAACTGTGTGAAGGTTTTCTTTTCTCTGTATCCTCACCAACACCAGTTTGTTGGGTTAGTAAAGAAGTACAAAACACTAATTGAAAATGATATGTTCACCCCAACATGCATTATTGTATTATTTACATTAGCCAAAATATGAAAGCAATCTAAGTGTCTATTGTCGGGAGCCGATCCACTAGTGCTGGCTAACAAGGTCACAGCAGAAGAAGATCCACAACTGCTGGTTGACAAAGTCACAGCAGAAGAAGACCAATGGCTGCTGGTTAATAAAGTCACCGCAGTGAAGACTAACAGCTGTGGGTTGACAAAGTCACCACAAAGGAAAGGCACAACAATACTTCCCCCTTTGACCTTTTTGAATTAATCTGGCCTTATATCCCCCCTTTTCTGGGTGTGTGCTATCATTTATGGCACAGGGATAATAGTACCGTACTTTCCCTGTAGATTTGTAGTAATGTCTTTGGAAATGAGACAGAGGGTGTGAGTTCCACAGAAAAGCCTGTAAGCCCCTTGAACTGGGCTCATAGACATAAGAGGCTGGCTATGATATCCCTCGTAAAGGGTTAAGTTGGTAGGAGAACTTCTTTTTATTAATCATGTTAGAAACAATAGATTGTGACTTATGAATAGGTAGGAAACAGTAACTATACACAGAGTACTTTTCAGCCTTCACTTAATTCATCACTTTACCTCCCTGAGCCTTTTCATGTAGTAGAGTAAAGAAACTTTCCTTTCTTCTTGCATACCTGACCTGCAGGTGGTGGAACACTCTGAGAAAAATAGAGTTAGAACTTAACTAGAGTATGAATATAGTAATAAATAAAATTTGACTAGACAATAGCATCATAGGTAAGGTAGAGTTGTTATTCAGTACTGACCTTTTAGAAGTTTGTACCAACATTGTTATTGCTGTTCAAGTTATTGTATAACTGTACTTTGAATGACTTACCACTTGATTTATAGTTACCTAAAAAATGTAAGCATAGTGATACAAAAACAATAATTAATCAATGTATTCTGAATATCATGTGATTGTAACTTAGTGTGTGTGCATAAAAAGAAAGCTAGACCAGTATTTGGCGGAGATGCCTGGCAGTAAATGCTAACTGGAGAATAAAGAGAAAGAAAAGAATTCGGCTCTCTCACTCGATTCATGCCGACGCCGTCTCTTCCTGTGGGACCCCTGGATTCCCCCCGGGGCTGGACCCCGGCAGTCTATCAATAGAAAATGGATAAAGAGCATGTGGCATACACAATAGAATATTACTTGGCAATAAACAGAACAAAATATGATATTACTATTTTCAGCAACATGACTAGATGTTGAGGATATTATTCTAAGCTAGATAAGTCAGTCAGATAAAGACAAATGTCATATGAATTCACTTATTAGTGGAATGTAAAAAAAAACCCCAAATAACAACCAAAACCCAGAAACAGACTGATAGATACAGAGAAGAGACTAATGGTTGTCAGATGAAAGGTGATTTTCAGGGTCTGGGTGAAAATAGTCATAGGAAAATATTCAATAATATTGTAATAACTTTGTATGGTGCCAAATGGGATTATAGTTACTGGAAAGGTCAGTTTATAAATTATATAAAGTTCTAACCACTATGTTGTATACCTAAAATTAATATAATATTGAATGTTAATTGTTTTTTTATTTTTAAATTTTACTTAGAAAATTAACTTTAACATGATGACATTGATCAGTAAAGGTATATAGGGAGAAATGTCTGAGTGAGAGATACTCCTGATCTCTCCCCTTGAAATTTCAACAAACCGAACAACTATAATGCAGAGAAGGAGCCCCAGCTGGGCTGCAGTTATTACTGAAAATCCTTGCACCCAATGGACTAAAGGATTGACCGCATGAAAAGGGAGGTGGAAGTTGGACTCATTCCCAGAGGACTCTGGAGCCAGAGGAGCAAGTTTTTCCCTTTCCCCACTGATTTGAGGGAGTGTTATAGAAATATAATCTTATATTAAGCAAATATATAGAAATATAGAAAAATATAGAACATATATAGAAATAAGTTAGGATATAATATTAAAAGCCAGTGAATAAGGCTATGCTTTCTGGGCAAGAAGCTAACCTAGTGTGAAGAGATGTGATAAGCAAGGCCATGCCCTCTGTGCAGGGCCCAGTCAGTGTGTGTGTGAAATGATATGTAGAACTCCCTGTGAGGAACTCCCTAAAAGTGGCTTGATGTGATAATCCTGTAGATTAACAACTATAAGAAGGCATATGCCAGAAAGGGTACTTACCAAGGGGGCCCCAGCTGCAGTCAGTGGTCGAGACTCCAATGTTGCATGTGAATCGTCTCCATGCTACTTTGACCAAGGACAACCAAGAGAAACATGCCAACAGACCCCATTAAGCTATATCCAGGCATGCCATAGGACCAAGAGTAATAAATTGCCTGTGTGATTTTTCCAACTAACTTGTGTGTCGGTCATGTCTTTCCTCTGGTGGTGATTGGTCTCTGTACCAGTAAGTAGAATCCTTACAGCTGCCTCAAGAGTAGTCTCAGAGAGGCTGCCAGCCCTGCCATTAAACAGGAGTGTCCCACTGCACCGGGAAGTCAAATTGAGGATGCCTGATCTATGTAGAGCTTGGGCTCTACTGGGGCAGGGAGGGAGGCACTTTTAGTATGGGTTTTGTTTTGAAGCCAGGAGAAATGGAGAGACTGAGGGGCAGAGGTGAAGGAACTCAATTAAGGCAGATGTGCAACCAAGAGCAGGAACATGGCTGATCCCAAGGTCTGCCCGCATCACAGGGCTCTAGTTTCAATCTCCGGTGCTGGACGCATGCACAGCCTACAGAGCTCCCTCGATCTGCGTGTGGTTAGCTCATGGAGATTGGCCCGTGAGGTGCTGAGGTGTGCTCGATCTGCAATCTGTGCATGCTGCACTTGTGGAGGTTGGGGCACCCTCGGCTTGTGGCAGGCAGTCCCTGCCCTGCCCATGGGCTGCACTTTGAGTGATATCAGAGGCAAAACCAGGGTGCAGTTCCCCCAGCCTCCCAGGTCCTATATTGCTCTCCTCACTGTGTGAAGAGTGGTGGTGGCGGATCCCCCACAGCTGACTCTCTGGGGCCGGTCTCTTCTGAGAAAGGCGAAGGTGCCAAGCTTTTCATTCCCTGGTCTGTTGGGACATGGGAAGAGGCGCCTAGAGACCTGAGACTGCCATTGCTAGAGCCACAAAATTTCAAAAAGCCCCACCCACCAATGTGACTGCAGCCCTGCCTACATCATTACCACAGAAAAGCCTCCACCCAAGAATCTCAGAGGAAAACTTGTAATATAGCACCACCTACTGGAAAAAAGAAAAACTAACTTTTCAAAACAATAAAACCCACATTTTTTTTTGCTTTTTTCTCATTTTTTCTTCTTTCTTTCTATTTCTTTCTCTTTTTCCCACTTGAACTTTATTATTCCTAGTTGTTGTATTTTTTATTCTTTTTTTCATGAGAGTTTTTTGATATTTTCTCTTTTACTACTTTTTCCCCCTCTGTTCCTTTTCCTTTTTTTTCTTTTTCCTCTCATATGAACTTGTACAAATTATTATATTTATTATTCATACTTTTTAATGGTGTTTTGCTTTATTTTATTTTATTTTTTAATTATGCCTGTTCTGGCTCCTTGTTCTCAGTAGTTATTATTCTACTTATCATTATTCACAGAATTTTTATTTTTTTCACTGTAATTTTTCTATTTTTATTTTTTAGTTATCTCTTATTAGTGTTATTAAAAATACCACTCTTAAATGCCATCAAGAAAGAAGAAGTCAAATATAATGGATACACAGACTGAGATGTAGCTCAGGTAGATGATAAAAATCTCCAGAAAAATAAACCTCAATTACATGGAAACCATGAGGCTAAATGACAGAGAATTCAAAACTGAAGTACTAAAAATACTCAATAAGATACAATAAAAACACTGACAATTTAGTGAGCTCAAAAAACAAATTAATGAACAAAAAAGTACCTCACCCAGGAAATTGAAACTATAAAAAAGAACCAAACAGAGATAAAAACTCAATACATGAACTGAAAAATGAGGTAACAAGCTTAGCTGATAGAACAGGCCAGAAAGAGGAGAGAATCAGTGACATTGAAGACAGGCAACTGGAGATACTGCAGAGAGAAGAAGAGAGAGATTCACAAATTGAAAATAATGAGAGAGCCCTACAAGAATTGTCTGGCTCCATAAGAAAGAACAATATAAGTATATCATAAAAATAAGAAGAGAAAAAGGGGAATGGAGAACATATTCAAGCAAATAATTGATGAGAACATCACAAGCCTGTGGAAAAATCCAAGAAGCAAACAGAACACCAAGTTACCTCAACCCAAACAGACCTACTCCAAGGCACATCTAATGAAATTATCACAAATCAATGACAAAGAAAAAATCCTGAAGGCAGCTAGAGAAAAGAAAAACATAACATATAAATGAAAGCTCCCTGGGTTATCTTCAGATTCCTCAGCAGAAACTTTATAAGCCAGAAGAAAGTGGACCCCAACATTTAAAGTACTGAAAGAGAGAAATTACCAACCAAGAATACTGTATCCATCAAAGCTATTTTTCAAATACAAAGGAGAAATAAAAACACTTGCAGACATAAAGAAGCTGAGGGAATTTATCACCAGAAAACCCCAACTGCAGGATACTATAGGAGGTTATCTGACCAGATACAAAGAACAAAACAATACAAAACTACAAATAAAGCTCCAACGAGATTACAATAAAAACAAAAATAATCTGTGACAACAATAACATACAAGGGGAAAGGACAAAGATCAGCAGTAGCAGAGGAAGATGGAGTGTAGAATCACTCATGAGATAATGGACTCTTGTAAATATGATAGTTTTTAAATAACCTAATGGTAACCAACCATCCCTGAATATGCCACTACTGAAAGACATAGCTTAAAAAAAAGAAGAAACAAAAGAAAGAAGTATGAAATACCATTAACAAAAACAACTGACAGAAAAACAAAAGAGAAGAACCAAACAAGATCCAAAGCTATCAGAAAGAAATATATAAAATGGTTATATAAAGTCCTCAAGTGTCAATAATTACACTAAATGTAAATGGATTGAACTCATTAATAAAGAGACACAGGGTAGCAGATTGGATCAAAAAGCCAAATGCAACTATATACTGCCTTCACACATCTAAGCTACAGGGACAAAAATAAATTCAAAGTGAAAGGTTGGAAAATGGTTCTCCAAGCAAATAATAATAAAAAAAAGCAGGTGTAGCCATATTCATATCTGACAGTGCTGACTACAAGACAACAAAGATAACCAGAGACAAAAATGATAAAAGGGACATTGTATCAAGAAGACATAACATTCTTAATATTTATGCACCCAAACAAAGAGCACCAAAATATATAAGACATCTACTAACTGATCTAAAAATAGAGACAGACAAAAACACAATCATCCTTGGAGATCTCAATACATCATTGAGGGTTCTAGATTGTTCATCCAAACAGAAAATCAATGAAACAATATCATCCTTGAGTGAAACACTAGAATAAATGGACATAATCGGCATCTGGAGGCCAGTTCATCCCAGAACCTCAGAGTATACATTTTTCTCCAGTATGCATAGAACATTTTCATGAATAGACCATATGTTGGGCCACTAAAGTAACATCAGCAAATGCAGAAAGATTAAAATTATGCCAAGCATATTCTCTGGCCATAAGCCTTTGAAATCAGAATTCAAATGCAAAAAAGAAGTAAACAAACCAGAAAAAAACCCACAAAAATGTGAAAATTAAATGACATACTTTTAAAAAATGACTGGGTCAAAGAAGAAATAAAAGCAGAGATCAAAAGATATATAGAGACAAACGAAAATGACAACATGACATCAAAATCTCTGGGATGCAGCAAAAGCAGTAATAAGAGGAAAATTTATATCATTATAGGCTTATTTAAAAAAACAAGAGAGAGTCCAAGTAAACAACTTAACATCACATCTTAAGGAACTAGAAAAAGAAGAACAATGTCAACCCAAAACCAGCAGAAGAAAGGAAATTGTAAAAATTAGAGCAGAAATAAATGAAATAGAGAACAGAAAATATATAGAAAAAATTAATACAAAAAGGAGTTAGTTCTTTGAAAAGATTAATAAAATGGACAAACCCATGGCAAGACACACTAAGGAAAAAAGAGAAAGAACTCATATAAACAAAATCTGAAATGAAAGAGGAGAAATTACCACAGATATCATAGGTATACAGAGAATCATTGTAGAATATTATGAAAAACTATATCCAGGGGTTGGGAACCTATGGCTCGTGAGCCAGATGTGGCTCTTTTGATGGCTGCATCTGGCTTGCAGCCAAATCTTTAATAAAAAAGTAATAATGTTAAAAATATAAAACATTCTCATGTATTACAATCCATTCATTTCCTACCACTCATGTTCATGGTTGCAGGTGGCTGGAGAAAATCACAGCTGTCCTCTGGGACAACAACAAATTTTTATTGGATAATGTGTAACGTACACAGGCCATTGTATGGCTCTCATGGAATTACATTATAAAATATGTGGCATTCATGGCTCTCTCAGCCAGAAAGTTTCCCGACCCCTGCTATATGCCAACAAATTCAACAATCTAGAAGAAATGGTTAAATTCCTAGAACTATACAATCTTCGTGACTCAGTCACAAAGAAGTGGAAAATCTAAACGGACCCATAAGCTGGGAGGAAATAGAAACAACTATCAAAAACCTTATCTCTCAAATAAGTCCAGGACCAGATGGCTACACTAGTGAATTCTACCAAACAATCATAGAAGATTTGGTTCCTTTTCAAAGTCTTTCAAAAAATTGAAGAAGCAATATTTCCAAACACATTTTATGAAGCCAACATAACTCTCATACCAAAACCTGAAAAGGACAAGGGGGGAAAAAAACTACAGACCAATATCTCTAATAAATGCAGATGCAAAAATCCTAAACAAAACACTAGCAAATCAAATACAACAACAGATTTAAAAAATAATACATCATGATCAAGTAGAATTCATCCCAGGAGCACAAGGATGGTTCAACATCCAGAAATTGATCAATGTAATACATCATATCAACAAAATAAAGGACAAAAATTATATGATTCTATCAATAGATGCAGAGAAGGCATTCAATAAGATACAACATCCTTTTATTTTTAAAACAATCAATAAAATGGGGATAGAAAGAAAATAACAATAAAAGCCATATATGACACACCAGCAGCTAACAGCATATTAATGGTAAAAAACTGAAAGCTTTTCCTCTAAAATCAGGCACAAGACAAAGTTGTCCACTCTCTCCACTCCTATTCAACATAGTGCTGGAAATTCTAGCCAGAGCAATCAGAAAAGAGAAAGCAATAAAAGGCATTCATATTGGCCTGACCAGGAGGTGGCGCAGTGGATAGAGCATCGGACTGGGATGCGGAAGACCCAGGTTCGAGACCCCGAGTCACCAGCTTGAGCGTGGGCTCATCTGGTTTGAGAAAAAAAAAATTCACCAGCTTGGACCCAAGGTCGCTGGCTCAAGCAAGGGGGTTACTTGGTCTGCTGAAGGCCCGCGGTCAAGGCACATATGAAAAAACAATCAATGAACAACTAAGGTGTCACCAATGCGCAATGAAAAACTAATGATTGATGCTTCTCATCTCTCCATTCCTGCTGTCTGTCTGTCCCTGTCTATCCCTCACTCTGACTCTCTGTCTCTGTAAAAAAAAAAAAAAAAAAGGCATTCATATTGGAAAAGAAGAAGTAAAGGGTTTCACTTTTTGCAGATGACATAATCCTGTATACAGAAAACCCCAAAGACTCCATAGAAAGGCTATTAGAAACAATAAACCAATACAGTAAAGTCGCAGGATACAAAATTAATATACAGAAGTCTATTGCATTCATATATCCCAACAATGAAACTTCAAAAAAGGAACTAAAAAAATAATCCCTTTTACAGTTGCAACAACAAAAAAATTTCCTAGGAATAAACATAACAGAATGTAAAAGACATATATACTGAATAATACAAAGAATTATTAAAGAAAATTGAAAGACACAATGAAATGAAAAAATATCCCATGTCCTTGGAAAGAAAGAATAAATATAGTTAAAATGGCCATGTTACCCAAAGCAATATACAAATTTAATGCAATTCACATCAAAATTCCAATGTTATTTTTTCAAGAAATAGAACAAAAAATCACCAGGTTTGTTTGGAACTATAAAAAAAACCCTGAATAGCAAAAGTAATCCTGACAAAATAAAAAAACAAAACCAGAGGCATTATAATATCTGACTTCAAATTATACTGCAGAGCCACAATAATCAAAACAGTGTGGTATTGGCAGAAAAATAGACACACAAACCAATGAAACAGAATCGAGAGCCCAGAAATAAAACCACATATATAAGGGCAAATCATCTTTGACAAAGAATCCAAAAACATACAATGGAGAAAAGAAACCTCCTCAATGAAGGGTGCTGGGAAAATTGGAAAGCCACATGACAAAGAATAAAACTTGACTGTAGTTTGTGCCCTTGCATAAAAAGTAATTAAAAATGCATCAAAAACCTAAATATAAGATCTGAAACAATAAATTACATAGAAGAAAACATAGGTACTAAATTCATGGACCTTGGCTGTAGAGGACATTTTATGAATTTGATCCCAAAGGCAAAAGAAGCAAAGGCTAAAATAAATGAATGAGACTATATCAAACTAAGAAGCTTTTATGAAGCAAAAGAACTGACAACAAGACAAACAGACAGCCAACTAAATGGGAAATGATATTTATAAACAACAGATCAGATAAGGGGTTAATATCTGAAATACATAAAGAACTCCCAAAGCTCAGCAACGAACAAGCAAACAATCCAATAAAAAAATGGGGAGAAGACATGAATGGACACTTCCCCAAGAAGAAATACATATGGCCAACAGATATATGAAAAAATGCTCATCTTCACTAGCTATTAAAGAAATGCAAATCAAAACTGTAATGAGATATCACCTCACACCTCTTAGATTAGTTATTATCAACAAGACAGGTCACAAGTGTTAGGGAGACTGTGGAGAAAAAGAAACCCTCCTTTACTGCTGATGGGAATGTAAATAAGAACATCCCCTATAGAAGAAAATATGGTGGTTCCTCAAAAAATTAAGAATAGAACTACCATACGACCCAGCAATCCCCTTACTGAGTATATATCAATACTTTAAAAACTCAAAAACATTGGTACATAAAGATACATGCACATCCATGTTCATTGCAGCATTATTTACATTGACCAAGAGATGGAAACAACCAAAGTGTCCTTTGATAGATTATTGCATGAAGATGTGGTACATACACACACACACACACACACACACACACACACACACACACACACACACAATGGAATACTTCTCAGCCATAAGAAATGATGACATAGTATAATTTAAGACAACATGGATGGACCTTAATAACATTATACTGCGTGAAATAAGTAGATCAGAAAAAGCTAAAAACTATATGATTCCACACATAGGTGGGATACAAAATTGAGAGTCCTAGACATAGATAAGAGTGCAGTGGTTACCAGAGGGAGAGAGATAGGAGGAAGAAGAAAGACAGTACACAAAGCCATTTGCGTGCTCAGTATATCACGCGCTCTCTCAAGGTCTTCCGTGCAGAGCACATGAGTCTCATAATCGCATTTCATTGCACTGTACTGATCCTTGATGAATCGTCAAATACACATACGTCACGTCACACACAATGAATCAACACTGCATCGATCGAATACGAACATTTACAGATTAGTCTTCCAATATCAAAAAGGAGGACATGTAGGAGGACATTTTTCAAAGGAGGAAGAAACTTACAAAAGAAGGACTATCTTTCCTAAAGGAGGATGGTTGGTCACCTTACTACCGTTGAAGCCCCTTTTTTACTTATATTGGGTTGAGTGTGTCCATTTGCTGCTGCTGAGCATTTTAAGCTGGAAAGGATCTGCTGGGCTCATCTAGGTGGTGATCCTTTAAATCCCTGTAACTGGAACCAGTCCAAAAACCTTGAAGAATACAGGTGGAACACAGCGCAACTTCCCCATCCAGTCAGCAAGCACAGGACAGGGCCTGTGGCACTGGGGATGCCCCATGCTGCATGCCTGGCATTCTTGGAGCATAGATGAAATTCTTCACATTCTTGCCTGTCCCCAGGAAGGAGTTTCTGACACTAGATGGAAATAACTCCCCAATGTTGCCAGGAGGGAGATTCCACCTATTTAGCTGCTGAGCCACAGAGGAAGCCAGTGGGGAAGCCTGCGACAAGAGGAAACTCTGGTTCCTTTCTCTGTCTCACATTTCAGAAGCACAGATCTGCCGGCACCACCTGGGAACTGGGGCGTGGCTCACCTGGGGTGTGTCCCACAGTGCCTGACACCACCGCCTACTGGCCTCCCAGGAGGGGCTGGTCCTGGGCCTTATGGTGGCCTCTGGCTGGATGCTGGGTGTGTGAATCTAGTCCAGACCGTGTGTAGAACCTGCAGAGGAGTCTTATATAGAGAAGACTGGGCAGAGAGAATAAAACCAAAGAGATTTCAATATTTCTTATTTCCCACGAGAACCTGAGTGTCTTCTGGTGTTTGGAAGGTACAGTGTTCCCAACAACTGGGCGGTTGCCTGTGATTATAGCAGTGCTGGTCCCTGACACCACGGAGCTGTAAGCCCAGTAGGGGTGGCAGACTGGCCCAGACAGTGACCACTGAGATTGGGCAGTGTAGAGGGAGCTGGGATAAGATTTCTGTTGTTGGTGGTGGTTGTTTTGGGTGCCTGGTGACTCTGACTGGACACTCAATAATCCTATCAGGCAGGAATTAATGTGGATATCAGGAGGAATGCCACACAGCACTAATTTATATGAAATATAATTTATTATGCACAGAGGAGACATTAGGATTCCCCAAGGAGGAAGGCTCAGTTTTCATCCTGAGTGAAGTAAAGGAAAAGCCTGGTGGTTAGCCATGGCCTTTATTTTGGCTAGGAGTCTCACCCAGGCCTTGCTTTTCGTGGTTTGAAGTTCACGTAGGGGAGAGGGGAAGGCATCCGAGAACTGACAGGTTAGCACAGATGTGGGTGTCTATGGTGAAACGTCACAGCCTCTGGGGAGGCTGAGGGCAGGCTTGGCACCCAGTCTGGCTGTCTCTGCTGGAAAGAGGGTGAGGACGAGGACGTGCCAGGGTGAGAAAGAGCAGCATGTTCCCAGAACCACAGTTGGGGCTGGAGTTGCTTAGATGGAACCCAGACCATCCTCATGGCGAGGTATCTATGGTGAAAATACCAGGTTCGTGTTTTTGACACCTGGTGAGAGACAGAGGTAGGATTCAAATCTGAGCTGTGTTATCCCTAAAGCCTCAAGCTCTGGGTCACAGGTTCTCGGGACCAACCACTGCTCTCCAACCATCACAGTCTCCCCACTCCCTGCTCTGTCCTGAGCTCCCTCCACTTCCCCGCCGAGTCTGACTCAGCTGATCTGGGAGACCAGGCTCCAGGCCCAAGAGGATGGTCTGGGTTCCGTCTAAGGAACTCCAGCCCCAACTGTGGTTCTGGGAACATGCTGGTCTTTCTCACCCTGGCATGTCCTCGTCCTCACCCTCTTTCCAGCAGAGACAGCCAGACTGGGTGCCAAGCCTCCCCTCAGCCTCCCCAGAGGAGTTGGCTCACTTTTAAAAGTCCAATGTTTCCAGCATCTTTATTCACTCTTTTTTTGGCCAATGAGCCACTTGCAAACATGACTCCGTGAAGATTTGAAAATCATTTGCACACTGAGACTTGCTTTCTTGCTAATCTTGGAAGACGGAGCTGCCCCAGAGCAGGCCTGTGCTAGCCTGCTGGGTGATGAGAGTTTCATGAACAAGTCATCTTTGTGTTTCCAGCCAACAGCCAGCCAATCTTGTTCCCTTTCTATTCTGCATAAACTGGCAGCAAATGAGGGCTGCCATGGAGGGGGAAGGAGTGTCTGGGGTCCCAGTGAAAGGGCAGAGTGTTGGGGAAGAGAGACCTGTGGTGAAGCAGGCATATGGAAGCCATGGTGGGTATCTGTGTGTCTGTGAAGAGAGGCAGGTGTCTGACAGGCGGCAGGATGGGGGCGGGGATGTGGAGGATTGGCAGGGAGCACGAGAGGGTCTTGGGAGGCATTGGGTTTATGCACATTCACCAGGTGGGCCCACTGGGTGACTGGGTGTTTCTCCTTGGGCACTTGTCTTGAAAGTGGCCACATTATGCCCAGATTCTGATGGTCACTGTAACCTGAAATCAGCCCTGTGTCTGTACAGAGAGAGATTCAAACTCCCTCCCCTAGAGGAATCTAATACAACTGGGAGGTGACATTGATACAGAAGACAGGTAGATGATGACCTTGCCTCTCAAGCCTATAGATGAGCTTGGGAAGCGGACAAGGAAGAGGAGCCACAAATAGAGATAATATAGAATTCATTCAAATGGAAAACTTTCACTTCAAAACACACCATCAAGTAATTGAAAAGACTACTCTCAGTATGAAAGAAAATATTTGCAGATCATATGCCTGATAAGGGAATTGTATCCAGAATATAATAGAAACCTTATTAGTCAGCAACAGAAAGCAAAACAACCTATAAGAAAGTAGTCAAAGAATTTAAAAACATTTCTCCAAAAATGATATACAAATAGCCACAAAACCCATGAAAAGACTATCTACACATTTCTTCATTAGGGAAATGCGAATCAAAACCACAAAACTGCTTCACACCCACTTATACATGTATATTCAGAGCACAGCTATTCACAGTAGCCTAAAATAGGAAAGGACCCTTGGCCCTGACTGGTTGGCTCAGTGGTAGAGCGTCAGCCTGGCGTGCAGGAGTTCCAGGTTCGATTCCTGGCCAGGGCACACAGGAGAAGCGCCCATCTGCTTCTCCACCCCTCCCCCTCTTCTTCCTCTCTGTCTCTCTCTTCCCCTCCCGCAGCCAAGGCTCCATTGGAGCAAAGTTGGCCCGGGCGCTGAGGATGGCTCTGTGGCCTCTGCCTCAGGCACTAGAATGGCTCTGGATGCAACAGAGCAGCACCCCAGATGGGCAGAGCATCGCCCCCTGGTGGGCATGCCGGGTGGATCCCGGTCAGGCGCATGCGGGAGTCTGTCTGACTGCCTCCCGTTTCCAACTTCAGAAAATAAATAAATAAATAAATAAATAAATAAATAAATAAATAAATAAATAAAATAGGAAAGGACCCAAATGCCTATGAGCTGATGAATGGTGCTGTGTGGGTCTCCGCCTATTGATAGTGATGTTGTGGTAGGAACGCCTGGGGCACTTCCTTGGGCCACTTTTACGTGTGGTGAGCTGCCAGAGACATTTCTTCCACTACAGTCATGTTGTGGTTGGATCAGCCCTCATGGTTCTTTTATGATTGCAGGATGCACTGCTAGGCTCAGTGGATGGAGCGTCGCCCGGGGTACGGACTTCCCTGGTTTGATTCCTGGTCGGGGCATACGTGAGAAGCAACCATCATCTTCTCCCCCCTCCTTCTCCCTCTTTTTTTTTCTCTTCCCCTCTCATAGCCAGTAGGTTTATTGGTTTGAGAATTGGTCCCAAATAAAAGTTGCTGGGTTGATTACTGTCAGGGCTCATGCTGGAGTCTGTCTATCACCCTTGTCCCTTAAGAAAAAAAAAAGATTACATGCTAGAGGACCACAGAGCAAGGTGAGGGAGGGGGAGGAGGCTTGGACCTGCTGTTCTGCCTTTATTAGTGTTCAGTGGTGGGGTGTCTAGAGTTAGGAGGGTTCACTTTTTCTTTGTGAATTTAAGGCATAAGAGCTGGAATAGAGCACAAGAATTGAGAGGCACAGCCACTCAAGCTGTCTGTTGTTTAGGTTACCCAGGGCTTTAAATGGGAAACCTCATGGTGCAAGCTGCCCGGTCCTTATCTACTTGTTTTGAAAGTAGCTGTGTCATTCATCAGGCAATTTGATTTTGGAGATGAATGTCTTTGATTTGGATGACTCACTTTAACGTCAGGCACTTACACCATAATGAACAAACAAAATGCGGCATGTCTTCAGTGGAATATCACTGTCATTAAGCAGCAGGTGAACACTGACACATTACAATACAGATGAACCTTGAAAACCTTCCACAGAATAAAAGACACAAATGACCACACAGTGTATGATTCCATTTATATGAGATGTCCAGAATAGGCCAGTCCCCTCATACAGAAAGCAGATCAGTGGATGAGAAGGGGTTGGGGAAGGGTGATTAGGGTGACTGCTAATAGGCATGGGGTTTCTTGTTGGGCTGATGGAAACGTTTTGAAATCAGTGGTGATGTTTGCACAAAATTATAAATATATATATTTAAAATGCATTAATCAAAATAATTTAATTAACAAAGACATTGGATTAACAATCTTAATACATTCAGACACTGCACTATTTTTTT
This sequence comes from Saccopteryx leptura, assembly GCF_036850995.1. Classification (NCBI taxonomy): domain Eukaryota; kingdom Metazoa; phylum Chordata; class Mammalia; order Chiroptera; family Emballonuridae; genus Saccopteryx; species Saccopteryx leptura. The sequence continues at coordinate 223,941 of NW_027095735.1, forward strand.
GCCATTGGAAAGTTTGAAATAAACATATGGGACCTCACATAGAAATATTTCTAAATCTTTTTATGTTCAAATGGCAAAATAATGAACGTTATTTATACATGTAAGGTCAATCAGAAGAAAATGTTTATTTTCAGCAAGCACTTACACGTTTAATATATTCCATGCACTGTTTGAAATAAATATTTTACAAATATTGATTCATTTGATCTCGTTTCTATCATCATTTTACAAATGAGGAAACTGAGACACTGAGGCAGTCATCACTCCCAGAATCACACAATTAATACAGAAACAGGGTCCAATCTGGGCACTGCATCTGCACAGTTCCTGCTCCCTCCCATCATGTCCCTGCAGACATGCACAGAACCTTCTGGAAGGTCACAGACACTGTCAACAGTGATTCTTGGAGGAGGAAGACAAGGACTGATAGGGAGGAGCTTTGCTTTTTATTTGCTTTATTTCCATACATAAGACTGTGAAATTGCATTGAATTTATAAATTGCTTTGGGTAATATAGACATTTTAATGATGTTTATTCTTCCTATCCATGAACACGGTATATGCTTCCACTTGTTTGTATCTTCCTTGATTTCTTTTATCAATGTTTTGTAATTTTCCGAATATAAGTCTTTAACCTCCTTGGTTAAATTTCCTCCTAGGTACTTAATTTTTTGTTGTAATAGTGAAAGGGATTGTTTTCTTAATTTTTCTTTCAGACAGTTCATTGTTGGTGTATAAAATGCCTCTGATTTCTGAATATTAATTTTATATCCTGCCACCTTGCTGAATTTATTTATCAGGTCCAGTAGTTTTTTGACTGAGACTTTGGGTTTTCTATGTACAGTATCATATCATCAGCAAATAATGATAGTTTTACTTCTTCTTTTCCAATTTGGATGCCTTTTATTTCTTCTTCTTGTCTGATTGCTGTGGCTAGGACTTCCAGAACTATGTTGAATAAGAGTGGTGAAAGGGGGTACCCCTGCCTTGTTCCTAATCTTAAGGTTATTGCTTTTAATTTTTGTCCATTGATTATGATGTTGGTTGTGGGTATGTCGTAGATGGCCTTTATCATGTTGAGGTATGTTTCCTATATTCCCACTTTGCTGAGAGTTTTGATCATAAATGGGTGCTGAATTTTATCAAATGCTTTTTCTGCATTTATTGATATTATCATGTGATTTTTCTCCTTCCTTTTGTTTATGTGATGAATCACATTGATTGATTTGAGAATATTGTACCAGCCTTGCTTCCCTAGAATAAATCCCACTTGATCATGATTTTTTCATGTATTGCTGGATCTGGTTTGCTAATATTTTGTTGATAATTTTAGCATCTAAATTCATCAGGGATATTGGCCTATAGTTTTCTTTCTTTGTAATGTCTTTACCTGGGTTTGGAATGAGGTTTATGCTCACCTCATAAAAGGAGCTTGGAAGTCTTTTTTCCTCTTGAATTTTTTGAAATAGCTTGAGAAGGACAGGAGCTAGTTTTTCTTTGAATATTTGGTAGAATTCACCTGTGATGCCATCTGGCCCAGGGCTTTTGTTTGTTGGGAGCTTTTTGATAACTGTCTCTATCTCAATTGTTGTAATTGGTCTGTTTAGGTTTTCTGATTCTTTCAGATTGATTTTTGAAAGATTATGTGTTTCAAGGAATTTTTCCATTTCACCTAGGTTGTCTAATTTTTTGGCATACAGTTCTTCATAGTATTTTCTTACAATCCTTTGTATTTAGGCTGTGTCAGTTGTTACTTCTCCACTCTTATTTCTAATTTTATTTATTTGAGTCTTCTCTCTCATACTTCAAAGAGATAGAACAAATATTCCAAAAATTTATATAGAACCGAAAAGAACACAAATAGCCTCAATTATCTTTAAAAAGAAGAATAAAGTGGGTGATATCATACTTCTTGGTATCAAGTTATACTACAAGGTCATTGTACTCAAAACATCTTGCTATTGGCATAAGAACAGGCATATACATCAATGGAACAGAACAGAGAACCCAGAAATAAACACACACCTTCATGGACAATTGATATTTGACAAAGGAGGTAAGAGCATACAGAGGAGTAAAGACAGTTTCTTTTTTTTTTCTTTTTTTTAAATAATTTTATTTTTTTAATGGGGCAACATCAATAAATCAGGATACATATATTCAAAGATAACAAGTTCAGGTTTTCTTGTCGTTCAATTATGTTCATACCCATCACCCAAAGTCAGATAAGACAGTTTCTTTAACAAATGATGTTGGGAAAATTGGACAGGTACTTGCAAAAAAAATGAAACTGGACCACCAACTTACACCACTCACAAAAATAAACTCAAAATGGATAAAAGACTTAAATGTAAGTCGTGAAACCATAGTCATCTTGGAATAACATAGGCAGTAAGCTCTCCGACATCTCTCGCAGCAATATATTTGCTGATTTATCTCCACAGGTAAGTGAAATAAAGGACAGGATGAACAAATGGGACTATATCAAACTAAGAAGCTTTGCACCACTAAAGACAATATGAACAAAATAAAAAGACAAACTACACAATGGGAGAACATATTCAATAATACATCTGATAAGGGCTTAATAACCAAAATTTATAAAGAACTTGTAAAACTCAACACCAGGAAGGTAAACAATCCAATCAAAAAATGGGAAAAAGAAATGAATAGACACTTCTTCAAAGAGGACATACAGATGGCCAATAGGCATATGAAAAAATGTTCAACATCACTAATCATTAGATAAATACAAATTAAAACCACAATGAGATACTACCTCACCACTGTCAGAATGACTCTCATTAACAAAGCAACACATAATAAATGCTGGTGAAGGTGTGGAGAAAAGGGAACCCTCCTGCACTGCTGGTGGGAATGCAGACTGGTGCAGCCACTGTGGAAAACAGTATGGAGATTCCTCAAAACATTAAAAATGGAACTGCCTTTTGACCCAGCTATCCCACTTTTAGGAATATATCCTAAGAATACCAAATCACTGATCCAAAAGAAGAAATGTACCCCAGTGTTTATTGCAGCATTGATTACAATAGCCAAGTTCTGGAAATGGCCCAAGTGTCCGTCAGTGGACGAGTGGATTAAAAAGCCATGGTACATATACACAATGGAATACTATGTGGCGTGAAAAAGAAGAAAATCTTACCTTTTGCGACAACATGAATGGACCTGGAAACTATTATACTAAGTGAAGTAAGTCAGGCAGAGAAAGAAAAATATCATATGACCTCACTATTTGAGGAATCCAATGAACAATGTGAACTGAGCAACAGAACAGAGGCAGAGGCCGGATCAAAGGGACCAGAGGGAAAGTGGACAGAGGGAAAGGGGATGAGAGGATGGGATCAAAGAAGGGAGATTGGTGAAATTATATATACATAGCACACACAGCGTTATAGAGAGCAGGACAGCAAATCCTGGAGGGAAGAGGGGAAGGCATTCGAAGGAGGGGGTAAGGGAGGGTGTCGAGAGGAACATGGGGATGGGGGAAATATATTCGGTGGGACACTTGAATCCATGTAAACACAATAAATTAAAATCAATAAAAATTTAAAAAAAATGACGGTGGAAGGTGACAAGTGTGGATTTAGTAACATAAAGTAGAACAGGACAGAGTGGACAATCCCCACACTCTGACCCTCCTCCTCAGGGCAGGGATTGATTCTTCAGCGCCCCCTGCAGTCAGGGGTGGTGTCTGGGGGACCTAACAACAGGGGGTGGTTGAATCATTGATCAAAGGTCATTTCAGTTGAGGCCCCTCAGTCTGAGCCACAGGCGTGACACCAGCATTTCCCAAAGGAATGGAATAGAGTGGAGGGAGGGAGGGGCATGTGTGTCTGAGCCCGTGTTGGGAGACCCCACTGCAGTGACCCAGAAGTTTCTGCCTTTTTGGTCCAATTTCATAGGATTGATTAAAAGCAAAATTAATACATGGAAAGTCGTTTTAACTTCTTTCACAATTTCAAAAGTGTCTGGGAAGACAGAAGACACGTTGCAACCTCTGTGCAGGGTCCTGGACGTGCCTCGTGCAGGCCGAATCAAGACCCTACCCATGGGCCGACCCGGGTCCCTGGGAACTGGACGCCCTCCTCCCTGATCCCGGGTCCCTCCATCGGGAAGTTCTGCCTCGGGCATTCCAGAGTTCGATGCCTGTGATGGAGATTCCCTCCTGTGTATTGTAGTTGGGAGAGTACAGGTCCTCGGGAAGGAGTTTCCAAGCCAGTTAAGGGTGAAAGTGGACAATCAGAAATGATGACATCTCTTAGTTTATTCCAAGTAATATATTCAGAAGCAGGTAAATTCTCCCTATGTGAGAGTCCCAGCCTCCCACCCCACAACTTACCTGCTGATGGGGACAAGTGGAGAGTCCAGCCCTCGGTTTGAGTGGCAGGAGAGGCAAATTTTCCAACCCTCGCCCTGGGGACTCCTTGTTGCTCCCCACTCAGTCTCTTTCCCATCCTGTGCTCGTTTCCCGCCAGGGGGTGCCCCGGCCACAACCTTCTTCCACAGGGGAGAGACAGGAGGGGCAAGGAGACTCCTGTCCGGGGCCAAACCTCCCTCTCTCCTTGTGGGTCTTGTCGTTTCACTATCCCACGACCAGGTGAGGTTGAAACAAGAACTGGAGCCCAGTTATTGGAATTTGTATTAAGTGATAGCAGCAGATCGTGGTGAATATCATGACCATTGTTCAGATAGGGCGGGCAAAAGTTGACATACCTTGAGAACCATGGAAGACAGAGAAAAGGATCCGATGCCCACAATTTATGACCCTCTGCAACCGTTAATGAGCCATGATAAAATATGTAAAATTTGGAATATTTATAAAGTGTTTTCTGTTTTGCACCAGATGGAGAAAAGGGACCTAAGGTAATGAACTCTCTCAGAGAAGGGTCCACAGTGTCTGGAAATTCTAGTGACTCTAGAGATCAGAGCCCTCGGGACCTTCAACAACAAACTAATCTCTTATAATTGTCCAAAATCATTAAAAGGGGACCACTCATCAATTCAGGACAGATTTAAAGGAGAAAGAATAAGAAGAGCAGATTGAATCTGAGTGTCTGGCTTCTGTAAACAATTTATTTATAAAATTAAGTTTTATGCAGTGATATTGATTAATAAGAGTACATAAGTTCCAGGTAAACATCTCTATAGCTTTATGAACTGTTGATTGTGTTGTGTGCCCACCAACCAAAGGAAAATCATTTTCCGTCACTATATATTTCTCTCTTTTTACTCCCCTACCCCCACCCAAGTGTCTCTCTCTTTTTTTTTTTTAAGTTGGAAACGGGGAGGCAGTCAGACAGACTCCCGCATGCATCTGACCGAGATACACCCAGCATGCCCACCAGAGGGCGATGCTCTGCCCATCCAGGGCGTCGCTCTGTTGCAACTAGAGCCATTCTAGCGCCTGAGGTAGAGGCCATAGAGCCATCCCCAGAGTCCGGGCCAACTTTGCTCCAATGGAGTCTTGGATGCGGGAGGGGAAGAGAGAGACAGAGAGGAAGGAGAGGGGGAGGGGTGGAGAAGCAGATGGGCGCTTCTCCTGTGTGCCCTGGTCGGGAATCAAACCCGGGACTCCTGCACGTCAGGCTGATGCTCTATGACTGAGCCAACCGGCCAGGGCCCCAAGTGTCTCTTGTCAGCAAACATTAACGTGACTCCCCAAATCTAAGTCCACGCCAGGTTCCTCCTGTCTTCAGGCCCATTCAGGAAGTAGAACAAAGCAGTCATCTGGTCCCCCTCTCTTCTGTCAGATGACACTGCAGAAAGGGAGGACCAGAAATGCAGGGATGGATGGAACATGAAAAGCAAAGTGGAAAAGAGAGATACAAGAAGGAGCGCAAAGAGGGTGAGAGAAATAAAGATAAAAAGAGACCAAAGACAGAACAAGTTAGAGGTAGATTGAATAGAGCCGGTGGGCAGAGACAGGGACAGGGGGACACCAAAAACAGGGCAGGGAGGTTGCATCATGGACAGACCCCGGTCTCCCCGGTCCCCTACATGTCCTGCTCCTGTGAGGGGACAGGACCTTACCTGGCACAGAACCTGTCATCCAAGGATGGGGCCAAGGAACACTTGTGGCCTTTCACTTTTACCACGAAGGTCTGCTCGCGTCTGAATGACCAGGGACAGCACTGCTCAAAGCAGACCCTGAAGGTGCAGTTTCCACACTTTCGGGTCCTGCTCAAGGGCACCACGGCATCGTCATAGCAACAGTGTTGCTCGGGATCATAGAACTTGTCCCCACATCTCATGTGTGACTGGCACAGCAGCAGGTGAGCACCAGTGGGAGTCACTGGAGAAAACAGAGCTGGTGTGACCCAGATGGCAGGGCAGCAGTGTCTAACCTGGGTCCCTCTGGGAGCTGTCACTCACCCCCAAGTGTCCCTGTCCCTCCTGGGCTCACCTGGAGCTCCGTGTGAGCAGAGGAGGGTGACAATGCAGAGAGCGGCAGAGACACCTGTGGGAGAGCAGTGGATGAGGCGTGGTGAAGGGACAGCCTGGGTCCTCCTCAGGGAGCCCACCTGGGGCAGGGACAGGAGGGAGGAAGGTCTCTGTCCTGACTGAAGGTCAGGAGAGCTTAGAGCAGTGCAGGGTGGGACCTAGTCACCTGTGTTCAAGTGTCTTGAGCTTAAAGACTGCGGGAGGTGAGGGTTGTTGGTGGGACTCGGGAGAAATGGGTTTAGGGGTCTGGGGAATTCGGGTGATTCCTGAGCAGGAATTCAGAGCAGAAGGCTCAGGTGGAGTCTGACTCTCAAGAAGGCTAAGCTGACAGGGGTGTTACTTAGATGACCTGCATTAAAGATGAGAAGTTTGGGTTTGGAGTGTGAAAGTGAGATATGCGTGCCATTGGGCTTAAGTTTCAGGACTGAACCAGAGAAGTGGATGGGATGATGTTGGGGGTGAGGTTAGCTACAGCTGGGCCCCAAGGAGGGGGATTTGGCTGAGGTCGGGATGGGGTGGTGGCTGAGGTTGGAGATGGGCTCCGAGGGACTAGGGGTTGGGGCCTCCTTACCGAGGACGTAGCATCGAGGAGTCATGGCTCTGGGTTGGCTGCAGCGGAATCAGAGGAAGGTCTGCAGTTCCCGCAGGTGCTTTTGTCTGTTATGAGGTGACGTCATGGATCTCCTGCTTTCTGAGCAGACCTGCAGGGACACGCTGGGCCCTCTGACAGGAGGATCCTGACATTTTCTCTGGCATGGTAGAATTTTTTGAGAGCCAGGAAAAAATAAATGCCCCCCTCCCCAAACTTCTCTCACTCATGCCCAGACCCATGGCCTCGTCAACAGGCAGGATGACACATGTGTTGCCTCAGAGCCACTGTGACTCTTCCAGAGTGAATCCACCAGACACCTTTTCCACCGAACTGTATGAGTCTCCTAATTCCCCACGTTCTTTGTACATTGCAAACCTGTTACATTTTTCTGGGTGGGGGTGTCGTCAGATCGCTGACCTCACAGCCCCAGACCAGGATTGCTCACTAAAGCACAGATCATGGTATCTGGGTGAAGGAGGCTGATTTTCACACACTTGGAAATCCTAGGATGAACAAGTTGGAGAAAGGGAAGATATATGGGGAGGATGCTGGGGCAGCTCGTGAAGCAGACCCATGGGAAAGGCCTGGGGGGCCCTGGGACTCAACTCCCCCACGTCCCCTCCTCTGTCTCCTCATTGGTGGTCATTTCTTCAGGAACGCATGTCCGCTTAGCACCTAATATGGCCCAGGCTTGTGTCAGACACAGGAGAGGGAGGCAGGAGTAGGCCATCCAAAAGTCACCATTTTCATGGGGCCAATGACAGGGAGGACAGTAGGGAAAAAGGGAAGGAGAAAGGGGGGTGAGAGAGAGAGAAGGTGAATAAATCTTCATTTGATTGTTGAGGTCAATGCCATTATCAGCATTTGTTGTCTGAAAAGTTCTGTGAGAGAAATCCCACCACCCTCAGCAGACTCTCCAGGGCTGTGGTCCTTAGCATGCGTGTTCAGAGGGAGAGGGATGTGGGATTTCCCCTGAAATGGGAGAACCACATTTGGGTCAGGATGTGAAGACAGAAGGTAAAGGGATGGCTCTCCTGAGGGACACTCAGAGGTCAGTTGAGGGAGTTCAGGTCACCCGGGCAGTGCAGTGAGGCCTGGGAAGCCCTCCTACAGCAAACCAGGGCGGCCAGGAATTAAGAAAACAGACTTACCGAGAGAAGAGGATGAGATCGGAGGCCTCTTCAATGCTGATGGCAGTATCAGAGATAGCGAGCCCCCCCCCCGTCTTTGCTTTATTATATAGCATAGACAATTAAAGCCTTTTTTTTTTTTTTTGTATTTTTCTGAAGCTGGAAATGGGGAGAGACAGTCAGATAGACTCCCGCATGCGCCCGACCACGCCCACCAGGGGGCGTCGCTCTGCCCACCAGGGGGTGATGCTCTGCCCCTCCCGGGCATCGCTCTGTTGCGATCAGAGCCACTCTAGCGCCTGGGGCAGAGGCCAAGGAGCCATCCCCAGCGCCCGGGGCCATCTTTGCTCCAATGGAGCCTCGGTTGTGGGAGGGGAAGAGAGAGACAGAAAGGAAAGAGAGGGGGAGGGGTGGAGAAGCAGATGGGCGTTTCTCCTGTGTGCCCTGGCCGGGAATCGAACCTGGGACTTCTGCATGCCAGGCTGACGCTCTACCATTGAGCCAACCGGCCAGGGCCGACAATTAAAGCCTTTAATCCAATATACAAATAGGGAAGTCTCCGATACAAAGCCACTCATCTGAGGCATAAATTGAATTCCTCATAAGAGTGCACCACCCTACATCATGCAACAGTCAAGGGTGTGGAGAAAAACTTAGTGTTGAGAAGATTTTAGGATTAAAAGGGTGGGAAAGGCTTAATCTTAAAACTAAACCTTAGAAGCCCTGGCCGGTTGGCTCAGTGGTGGAGCATCAGCCTGGCGTGTGGGAGTCCTGGGTTCGATTCCTGGCCAGGGCACACAGGAGAGGCGCCCATCTGCTTCTCCACCCCTCCCCCTCTCCTTCCTCTCTGTCTCTCTCTTCCCTTCCTGCAGCTGCCGGGGCTCCATTGGAGAGAAGTTGGCCTGGGCGCTGGGGATGGCTGTGACCTCTGCCTCAGGCGCTGGAATGGCTCTGGTTGCAGCAGAGCGACGCCCCGATGGACAGAGCATCGCCCCCTGGTGGGCATGCCGGGTGGACCCTGGTCGGGTGCGTGCGGGGGTCTGTCTGGCTGCCTCCCCGTTTCCAGCTTCAGGGGAATACAGAAGAAAAAACAACAACAACTAAGCCTTAGACTACAACAACCCTGCCAGCCCACAGCCAGTCTCCGACACCCTCCCCCAGCTCCTGCAGGAATTCATCTCTCAGGGACACCCAGCCACATCCTAGCAGGGAAGAGATTCTCTTGAGGCCCCAGAAGGGTGGCCTGTCACTCTTGTAGTCAGACATGCTCCTCACCTCTTCCCTTCTGCATTTGGAATTTTTTGTCTTCCATGTCTGTTTCCCCAAGGGAACGTCTAACACTCATTCTCCCAAATTCCCCTTTATCTGGAGCCCAGGCCCAGACAGAAGTTCCTCCATAAAGTGCACCCACTTCAGACAGAAATCAGGATGAGGACGCAGTGAGGCTCATGTTTCCTGGGATGGCTCCCGGCAGTCTGGGCCCCAGGCCTGACTGTCTCTGCCAAAATCTGGCTGCCAGCAGGGTGAGGGCAAAAGCACATTCTCCAGGGAACTGTTCGGGTTGTGTCTGATTAGAAACAGCCCAGCACACACTTGGGGCCACACTGCTGAGTCACTCAAAGGCAGGAGAGGGGAGGGAGATCAGGACAGGGCAGGGTCTGGGAGGGTTGTGTTGATGAACATACAGCTGGTCCTTTGATCTGTGGACACTGAGAGCCACCAACTCAATAGCATTGAGGCTCCGGGTCAGAGAGTCTGCGATTTGCATCCTGTCTCGGCCTTTACTCAAGGGTCCAGAGAAAACTGCACATGCTGTCCTCTCCCATCAACAGCTCCCTCAGAGACCCCTTTCCAATTGTGGCCATTATGGGACCTTACTGTCTGGGGACAGCTCTGTCTTTAGCATGAGAACTGACATCTGTGAAGCAGGATGGTCCTGTCTTGTTTGGAGCTGTCATTAGGTGTTGAGACTCTGCCTCTCTAAATGCCTAGAAACATTCCTGGCTCTCCTGGTAGGTAAGTGGAAGGTCCTGACCTCACACAGCTATTTTATGTATTCTCTCATCCTGCTCCCTGGATTGAAGACACCCAGCCACGGTCCTACTGTCAGTGACACAGGCTGGAACAGGACCCAGGGCTCCCAAATCCCAGTGCAGGAGCCTCCAAGCTCCCCTGGCCCAGCCCCTGTGTGAAGGACGGCAGGCTCTGCTGACAGACACCCCTGGACGAAACCCAGGTGTGTATTCCAGGCTCCTGGTTGAGACTGACAGAGCTGGGCTCCTGGATGTGAAACCAGGAGGAATCTGGCACTTCCTGCTTTCTCCTTCTTCCCTCCAGGCATCAGCTTGCTCCAGGATCTGAATGAATATCCCTCCTGTCAGCATCTGTGTGCTATTTCCTCTGGCTTCAGGGAGTTCCATTCCCATGGCACAGGCAGGAATGTGGTTATTTCAGGTGTAGAGAAAGAATGTCAGGTATGCAGGAGGTGAGGCTGGAGCTCCCCAAAGACAGAAAGTCCCCCTCTTCTGGTTGATGAGGAAGCTGTGCCACTCCTTTGCTTGAATGACATCACCAGGATTCTAGTAACTGACCCCTCCTGCTGCAAAAGGACTCCTATTGACCAAAGAATGAATGGAAGAATGGATGGTCTGGCCTTAGCTCAGCCTGGTTTTGATCCTTTAGTAGAATAATGAATTAAGAGCATACTTGCCATAGGCAGGGAAGGAGGAGTAGGCTGTAAGCTGTGATCCCCAGAACAACACTGGTGACATAAATCAGAGGTCTGGATATTGCTTCTGCAACCTCAACAGCCTTTTGCAACTGAAAGCTATTGCCTGGGCTCATTGTTGCTGCTGAGGAAACAGCTGGTGGTGGCTCCTTTGGTGTGTGTCCAAAGCTTGAAATGTATTCCAGCTGCAAGGCCATCTGGGAGAGGCAGTCTGAAGCTGCCCCGCCTCTGGAGATAGGGAACCCTTGAGGGAGTAGGGGATGCGAAGTGTCCTGTACACCTTTTATGCCTCCCCATCGCCTTCAGCTTGTTACTGCTCCTTATTACAACCCCAGATGTCTCCATGACTCCCCCCCACCCCGTCCCACATGCAGGCCTCCCCACTCCCTCCCCTGTTTCTCCTTCTCAACTTCAGCCGCTGTGCCACTCTCCACATCCACACGTTCCATGGCTCATGCTTGATGGCTCTTGTCGGTCTCCCTACACTCTTCACATGCTTGTGCTCATCCTCCAGCTTTCAGCTGAAATGTCACCCCAAAAACATTCCTGAACCCAGAAACTGTAGGGAGTCACCCCATTACCTCCTGATGGTCCCTGGATGCCTCCTGCTGAGCACTTCTCACATCTCCTTGTGGCTTTGGCATCAGGGAAGACATGGGACTCAGGTGCAGTTGTGGGTTTTGATCATTAGTGAGAAGGGAACAAGTTGGTTCAGGGATCAGGTAGATCAGAGGTTTCAGATTTAGTTAAACCAGAACAGCCTCCACTCTGCACAAGCAGGTGGGAATCAGAATCACACTCTGAAATGAAGATACTCAAGAGAAAGTGCCATCCCAGCACTTTAAAGTGGTGGCCTAGGCCCCGGCGTCCTGGCTCCGTGGATAAAGCATCCTCAGTGCACACAGTTATCCATTCCCTTTCTGGTTGGCACACATATAAGAAACAACCACGAAGTGCACAACTAAATGGAACTAAGTGGGACAACAAGTTGATGCTCTTTTTCTCTCTTGTGGATCTCTTTCTATCTCTCTCTCTTTCTCTCTCTCCTTTCTACCTCCTCTTAAATCAATGGAAATTTTTTTTGAAAAAAGGCAGACAAATATATGGCGATAGAAAATGATTTGACTTAGAGTGATGGACACACAGCACAATCAACAGTCCAAATGCTATTTTTTTAAAGAGAAAAAGGATGGTGACGTAGAGGGGTCTAAAACTCACTTCCTCTCCAACACACAACATTTAGTTAAGAAATAGGCAACCTCAGCCATGGCCCGATAGCTTGGTTGGTTAGAGCATCATCCTGAAGCACAGAGGTTGCTGGTTCAATCCTAGGTCAGGGCACATTTGGAACAGATTGACATTCCTGTCTCTCTCTCCTTCCCATCCTATCTTGCTAAAATGAATAAATAAAAATTTAGAAAAACTAAATACACTTATACACTAAAACATGAAACATCAAAAACATAAAACACTTGGAAGTATAGGAGGAGTAAAAATGTAGCTGTTGAATGTGTTCAAACTTAATTTACTATCTACTTAAAATAGACCGGTATCCATATAGGCTGAGATATGTGAGCCTCATGATAACTACAAAACACAAGCCTATAGCAGATACACAAAAGGTAATGACCCTGGCCGGTTGGCTCAGTGGTAGAGCGTCAGCCTGGCGTGCAGGAGTGCTGGGTTCAATTCCTGGCCAGGGCACACAGGAGAAGCACCCATCTGCTTCTACACCCTTCCCCCTCTCCTTCCTCTCTGTCTCTCTCTTCCCCCCCACAGCCAAGGCTCCATTGGAGCAGGGTTGGCTCGGGCACTGAGGATAACTCTGTGGGCTCTGCCTCAGGCGCTAGAATAGCTCTGGTTGCAACAGAGCGACGCCCTAGATGGGCAGAGTGTCGCCCCCTGGTGGGTGTGCCGGGTGGATCCCGGTCGGGCACATGCGGGAATCTGTCTGACTGCCTCCCCGTTTCCAACTTCAGAAAAATACAAAAAAAAAAAAAAAAAAAAAAAGGTAATGAGAATGAAATCTAAGCATAACACTGAAAAAACCATCAAACCAGAAGAAAGGAGAGTAGGAGAAGAAAAAGACAGAACCAAACTACAAAACAACCAGAGAGCAATGAACAAACTAGCACTCAATAGGTACATAAGCCGTTAACACCTTCTTGCCCCTTAGCAAGCTGTTTAACAAAAAGAAGCGGATCCCTTGTAGCCACCCCCACTTTCCCAAACTGAAATAAACATGATGCCTCCTCATCCACGTGACCCCACAGTCTTCTACTTTCCCCGTGTTTTTTGTAAATTCTAAACTCTCCTGAGGGAGTAGTCACTGCTCACAGAACCACAGCTGATGTTATTCAGGTGAAGGAGACTGTGATAGTCAGTGCCCTTTTATTTATAGTTTTGGAAATTCTAATTAGAATAAGTGGGTAAAATGAGGAATTTGCGAGGCTTTTGGTGTCACTCCTGAAACAAAACCAAGACAGAAGAAGCTCATGTCGAAAGGACACAACGTTGATATCTGGGTTTGGGGTTATCTTCCCCCCCCCCATCATTTTGTCAAGGACACACAGCTTGTACATCTCAGGCACATTTACAAGTACTGAGATTCATGCTGAGGCTGCCCACCAAAAGTCACTTTTCACTTAGTTCATGGAGAGGGAAAAAGAGAGGAGTGGAGGGAAGGGGCAGGGCAGGAAGAGGAGAGGAGAATATGAAGAAGAGAACTGGAGAGGTTGTGCCCAGCAAATGATGACTATAGACGTGATTGATGTGACCCATGTCATTATCATGTTTGTTGTTTCACTGAGATTCTGGACAGAAAGTCCAAAGACTCTCCAGTAGACCATGACCCTCACAGCGCTATGACACCAGGACCAGTGAGAGCTTTCCACTGTCTCCTGCATAGGGCATGATCTTCTTTGTGCGTGAATTGCTGGCTGTGGGAGGGACGTCTTTCCTCTGAGTGAAGCCCCATGATCAGAAGGTGAAGGAGCCGCTCCCCTGAGGGTGGCCGATAGTGCATTTATTGCCTATTTTTCTTTTCACTTTCTTTCTAAACTGTGTGCAAGCTGCACAATGATGCAATATCAGGTTTGGTTTTTTTTCTCTAGTAAATGCAGCTATGTCACTAATACCAGAAATTAGTGAAATCAGTAAGAAAGAAGGCTCTGAGCCCTAGCTCACCTGGCTCACTCTGGGCGGGGTCTGGATGGTGGCACCTGGGTTTCCAGCCTGGGTTTGGTCCTGTGTGTGTGGGATGGGGGAGCCAGGAGAGGAGGCGGCGAGGGAGGTTCTTCTGCACAGGGGTACACTTAGGCCTTCCCAGCATGTGAGACCCAGGGTCCAGCTGAACAACTGTGTTACAGGGAGGACAGGGAGGCTGCCTGGGGAGAGGTGTGAACTCCAGGCGCCAATTCTCAGGAAGTCAGTGTGTCAGGACAGACATGTTGAGTTAGATACAGCCTGAGCACAGGGCTTTTACTCATTCATCTACACCTTCGTTTATCTAATTTACTAATTAATTAAGTAAGTAATTCAGTATTTGTGAACACCTGTTCTGGCATCAGTCCTGTGCTAGTTGATGTGGGGCTCCAGTGGTGACTTGGTCCCAGGCTCTGTCCTTCTGGTTCTCACATCCAGTGGGGGACACAAACCACCCCTGACAATAATGACCCAGAGAGAGTAAGGCTGGGAAGGAGGGCCAAGGGCATCAAAGGTGGCTTCCTGGAGGAGGGGATATCTGAGCTGTCATTTTAAAAATGAGAAAGAACTGCCACTATTTCAGTGGGTTTCAGCCCTTGGAGGGCAGGATGAGGCTTGTCAGCCTTATTGAGGGTTCTGGACTTTACCTGGGTGCACTGGGAGCCACAGTTGGGTACTAAGCAGGAGATGAAAGTGGGGAGACTTGAGTCTGTGGAAGAGTTCAGTTTTTGTCTCCAGTGAGAGAGGGGACAAGAGGGTTGTGACAGGAGGTAGGAGACCAGGCTGGAGGCTTCTGAAAAAAGAAGTAATCATGCACCTCCTTTGCCCTAGTTGCTTGGCTTCTCTCTAGTGGGTGGGGACAGAACGCACTTCTGCCTGCTCCTGAGCCATCCCTCTCTTTTTAAATTTTTATATTTTTATATTTTTGAAGTGAGAAGTAGGGAGGCAGAGAGACAGACTCCTGCATGTGCCCGACCAGGATCCACCCAGCAAGCCCACTAGGGGGTGATGCTCTGCCCATCTGGGGTGTTGCTCCATTGTACTCGGAGCCAATCTAGTGCCTGACACAGAGGCCATGGAGCCATCCTCAGCACCTGGGCCAGCTTTGCTCCAATGAAATGTTGGCTGAGGAAGGGGAAGAGAAAGATAGAGAGAAAGGAGAGGGAGAAGGGTGGAGAAGCAGATGAGTGCTTCTCCTGTGTGCCCTGGCCAGGAATCAAACCAGGACTTGCACGCGCCGGGCCTACGCTCTACCACTGAGCCAACTAGCCCGAGCTTGAGCCGTCCCTCTCTCATAGCTGCCGGAGAGGGCAGTAGTTTCCAAACTGCCAATCCTGACACTTTTTCAGGTTGTAAAACCAATGAGTTAGTCAAGATTAACACTTTAAAATTTATAATTGAGTTTATTGAAAATAGAATAGTACACATTGCATAGAATGTTAACCATTTCTGAGTAATTCAACTTGCTTTTGAACTGTATATAGCATATATGATGATGCAGTATGTATTTTCCTACTGACTTATGGACAGAAAGTTAGTAAACATGGGAGTGGAAAGGCTCTGGGCACAAACTTGCGTTGTTTTTCCAGACTTCACTGCTCTCTCACGTCTTCTAAATAAAAAATTGGTTCAGCTCTCACGTCCTCAGTTCCAGGTGTTTCCCGGGGAGACTAAAGGTAAGCTCTGCACTCAACCCAGTGAATCTACCAAAAGAAGTGATGATGAACCAGGTACCAACCAGTCCCAGCAATAAATAGGTCCCCTGGGGGCAGAGTTGGGGTTGGCATCTCAGGAGTGAGGAATCCAGCCCAACCTCCTGGGCTTAGATCTTGGTCTGTGTAGGTGGTTGAGTCAGGACTTGGGTAGAAAAAGTGGAGAGACATTGAAAAAGAGCGAGGGTCTCGGGCTTTGACCCTCGGGGCACTGAGGGTCAGTCCATGGACACTGTGAGTCCCTGACTCAACAGAGGTGAGAATTTGGGGTCACACAGCCATGAGTTCTAATATTAACACTTTTTCAGTACATGTGCTGCAGAAGTGAGCACTAATATTAACACTTTTTCAAACGGTCATTTAGGCTATTTACAAATAGGTCTGTTCATCTCCCTCTATAAGAGGGAGATTTGATTTTTTATGTTTGCCTCTGACAGCTTTGAGCCCACCGCACATCTCAGCTGACCATGTGCTCCCTCCTTTGTTAGCAGAACAAAGGTCCAACACTCCACCTCAGCCTACATACAAGAACCTAACTCTGGCCCCAGGTCCTAGGAAAAACCAAAACTAAAAACAAAGAGCCAAAGTCAATATTTCCATTTCATACCTGTTTCATACAAGAATGAACCTGAACCATTCTCCTCAGGGCCATCCCACTGCTGCTTCCAGGATCACAGATAAGCATTATTTCACATTCAGTGGTGCCTGAGTGTCATCCTGGCAGGCACCCAAACAGTAGAGATCTAAAAGCCCATATAAACAGTCCCCAATGAGCTGCCTCTACATCCCCTCTCCCTGAGCTACCCATTCTGATTGTCATCCTGGGATGAGTCTGGCAGAGAGACTCTACTGGACTGAGAGCTCCATGGGAAAGGGGACCAGGGCTGCCTGGTCGTCACCGTGCTCCCAGTTGTTCCCACTGCAGAGGATGCTCAGGGTCTCATATGAGTAAGTCTACTGGATGCCACATTGCTTGTATTCTCTCTGCCCAATTTTTGGGCAAATAAGTTTGTAAAATCTGTATTTCTGGTTTTGCTCACTTTTATTGTTAAAAATGGTGCTGCCCACTAAAGTGGCTGTTGCCCAGGTGATATAATTAATTATCTTCATGCTTGGGTAGGGGCTTGGTTATGCTAATGTGTGCTGGAGGAGGGTTTTTGCGCCAAAAAGTTTTAAAAGGAGGAGCTAGGAGGCCATTTTGGAGAGAGGCTACTTGGTTGCAGAGAGAGAAGCAGCTAAGATGGAGGTGTGCAGATGGGGAAAAGGAGGTGGCTCAGGCTAGTGGGGCCTTTCTCAGGCTAGTGGGGCCTGAGAAAAAATCAGAAAGATTCTCCTGGTTGTGGAACCAGGTAACATGTGAATGGGCTTTGGTGCCCATGTGTTTGTTTTTTCTTGGCTCTGTTGTTTCTCTACGATCTATCTGAATTCAATGAAAACCTTCATGTGCTTGGCAGCTGTGACAGCCACAACTACAGGACTTACACCAATTTTCCCAGGAAGTCCTGGGCATGAGGCCCCCTGCAGGTCACAGACACAGTTTGGACTGGACTGAGACACTCCAAATCCCAGCAGGGAACCTCCAACCATCCCATGTCCAACGCCTCTGGAAAGGGCAAGTAGGTGCTGATTTCAGCACCCTGGAACAAACCCCAGATAAGACATTTCCACAGCTCCCTGGTGGTGCTGGGAGGGTCATGACTCTGGAATGTGCAACAGAGAAGTGCTCGTATTTTGTAGTGTCACAGGCTTCCCTGTACCAGGTGCTAAAAAGGCTGAACTTCCTCCTGGATGCATAGGGTGTTATCTCCATCCAGCCTCAGGGATCTCCTTCCAGTGAATTGCCAGAAATTAGGTGGAACTTCATATTTTTTAAAAGAATGTCAAGTATGTGGAATGTGGCTGAGGAAAAGGTGCTAGATCCCTTAGTACCAGAGGGCCCATCCTCCAATGACTGCTTGGGTGAAATAGTGCCCTTGCTCTGCCTGTGAACTTCTACTTTGAAGGCTGGTCTCTGCTTCATGCAAAGGCCAATTGTTACATGCCAAAGCCCATGGTCAGGCAGGCCCTTTCTGGCTTCAAGTGCTCTGTAGTGTAGCAAGAACTTCAGAAAAAGGAAAGCACTCAAGCTACTATAAATAGAAGAAGCTTTAGTATAGAAATGGGGTTTGACCAACTTCATGCAATGGCTACATTGCTGGGTCCATGCCAGGACCCCAGAAATGACTTGTATTAACACCTCTGAACTGGAAATTTTACAATTTTTTAGTAAAAATATGTAAGTTAAAACTATTTAGCATACATGTTGGTATAAAGCCAGTAGCTATCGCCACCATCACAGCCACCTGGCCAATGCGGGTTCGCATTTGATTCGGACAGATGGTAATGAAACAACAGAGCCAAGAACTTGTGGGCCATTAGCTTTAATCCTAGCTTGCTCCCAGCGGGCAAATAAAAACACACACTGGGCTCCAAAACCCACTCATTTAGAGCTCACAAAGCTACTGACTTATCTGAGTTTCCTAGAATCAAAAATTTCTAGCTCACTGGCTTTATTCACCTCCGTTTCCTATCTCCTTCTCTCTGCACAAACTCTACACAAACTGACTTCTCCTTCAGCACTCTGCTATCTTGGCTACTTTTTCTCTCCACCACGTGGCCTTTCTCTGCTCTCCTTTCTCTGCTCTCTCCTCTAATGCTAATCTCAGGAACGGAGAGAGCAAGCTCCTGGTCTGCCCCACTTTATAGTGTAGAAATCAAAAACCTTTAATCCAATATACAAACAAGGAAGTCTCTGATACAAAGTCATTTAGGGTGGGAAAGGCTTAGTCTTAAAACTAAGCCTTAGGGTATAACAACCCTGCCTGCTTACAGCCTGTCCCCCACACCCAATGCAAACTATAAGCGAGCAAACATATATATCATATTTACAAACTTATTTGCCCAACAGTTGGGCAAATAATTTTGTATAATTTGTATTTTCTAATTTGCTCACTTTTATTGTTAAAAATGGTGCTGGTCTGAAACTGCTAATTACCTTCCTGCTTGGAAAGGGGCTTTGTTATGCTAATGTGTGCTGGAGGAAGGGTCTTTGAGGGCCCTGGTAGTTTTCTTAGAAGGAGGAAGAATGAGGAAGAAGAAAGAAGCCAAGATGGCAGGGTGCTGAAGGGGAAGCCAGTTTGTGCTGAGATGAGAAGGGGAGAGAGGAGGTCATCATGGAGAACTTCACGGTCTTAGAGTGAATAATCAGGTGAAAAGAGATTGTTGTGTTATAAAGTACCATACCTCAGATTCTGAAAGGCACCTTACCTCACTTCATCAGGTTTATGTAGAGACACCCAGTCCAGATGAATTTTGAAGAGTTTTATTAAAGAAGGAAATTTATTAAATATGCCAACTGCATATGGCTGGCATGGGGCAGCAGACCGAAATCTTGCAGCCCCACAAATATTTCAGGAGCTGTTTATATACCCTTGATTACACAGGGGTGGGGGAGAGCATGACATCATGGCACAAGCTGACAACATTTGCTTAGGGGATATACAGAAACATTAAGACTTTTAAGGTAACACAATCAAAATGTTTACAAATCTTTTAGGGTTCCTTTGCCTAGAGCACGGGTCCCCAAACTATGGCCTGCGGGCCACATGTGGCCCCCTGAGGCCATTTATCCAGCCCCCCTCCCCCCGTGTTGGAATCCATGGGAGTCCGAAAGACCAGAGTAACAGGCTTTATTGAAAGGAAGAAAGGAACCCTGCCAGGCACTTCTCCTGGGGGAGAAGAGCACCAGTTACAGACTAGGGGCGAGTTATATAGTGTTTGGGAGAGCCTGAGGGGATACTGAGGCAAAAGTCCTGGTATGTTCGGAATGCTCCTCCTTGGGGGGCTTCGAGCATGTGGGTGTTGAATCAAAAGTCCTGGTATGTCCGGAGCCCCTCCTTGGGGCGGGTTGTCAGCTTTTTGGAATTCCTCTGTCTCAGGGGCAATAGTCCAGTAAGGGTGAGGTCTGACAGATAAGCGGAACATCAAGAGGGCAGTTTGGAGTTCACGTATCTATCACACCACACTTCTGGAAGGGGCACCTCTTTCATTGGTGGTCAGTGAGAGGAGCAGAGGATGCATCCTGGAGTACTGTATGTGGCGGCGCTGCAAAGCATGGCATTGCTGACATACAATACCACTTCTGGTGACACGGGACACTCGCATCACGGCTCTGGAAGTGTGTCATATCACTTGTTACAGCTAGCAGTGACAAATATGGAACCGGACATTGAACATCTCATTAGCCAAAAAGCAGGCCCATAGTTCCCATTGAAATACTGGTCAGTTTGTTGATTTAAATTTACTTGTTCTTTATTTTAAATATTGTATTTGTTCCTGTTTTGTTTTTTTACTTTAAATATGAGGAGCCACTGTGCCACTTCACCTGCAGGTGTTGTAAAGTACCAAAAGCTACAGAATCAATATTAATATTTTAAGAGGCTTAAAGAACATTTTATTAATTTAGGTTAAGATGTGCAGAGAAATTTTGAGAATAATCTCTGTACTGTGTGATTGGCATAAAACCAGGATGGCCCTTGGCATTGTATTGTGAATGCAAAGGGAAGGAAAACATGGATTCCCAGACATTCCACCCCACCTGTGGGGAAAGGGGTGAATGGCTAGCCAGGTGCAGGAAAAGCCAAAATAAACCTTTTCTTATAGTAATGAGCCATTTGCAGGCATTTGTCCCCACAAAACTACCTCTCCTATGTAAATGTATATGGTTAATACGTGTGACTCTGGACAGAGAGATGGCAGAGAAACACTAAAAAATATAAGAATGCCTTTTAATATGTAAAGAGACATCTTTCTACCATTGTGTTGACTTGTAAATTTTGTTTTCTCCGAAATGATGTATGGCTTGCAAATTGAACATGGTCCTATCATGTTAAAGGACATATGATGTTGGGCAGATAAAATGTATTATGCTCACTTTGTTAAAGAGGCCGTTGCCCAGGTGATATTAATGTGTGTTGGGGTGGGCTAAAGGCAGGCAGAATCCTTGTAGCCTGGGGTTTGGTTTTGGGATTAAGCCTTTCCTACCCTTTTTGGTGTAAGGTGGTACAATCCTATCATGCCTCAGAGAAGTGACTTTGTATTAGGAGACTTCCCTATTATGTATATTGGATTAAGGGTTTGGATTTCTACACTATAAAAGGGAGGCAGAACGGGACTCGGCTCTTGGTCCCTGAGGTTAGCATGAGAGAGCGGAGAGAGTAGAGCCAGCAGCTAAAGGAGGCCACGTGGAGGAGGCCAGGAGAAGCAGCCAAGATGGCGGAGTGCTGAGTGAGATGCCAGTTTGTGTAGAGTTTGTATCTGGGATAAGGAAGGAGATGGGGAACTGAGGAGAAGAAGGCTGGTGAGCTAGAAACCTTTGATTCTAGGAAACTCGGATAAGTCAGTGGCTTTGTGAGCACTGAGTGTGACTGGGTTTTGGAGCCCAGTGTGTATTTTTACTTGCCCGCCGGGTGCAAGGTAGGATTAAAGGCTATGGCCCATCAGTTTTTGGCTCCGCTGTTTCTTTACCGACTGTCCGAATCCAATGCGAACCTGCAGGGTCCGGGCTGCTGTGATAGTGGCTGTAAGGCCAGGAGCCGCCATCGTGGCCATTCACATGCAGGTTCCCATTGGATTCGGGCAGACGATAAAGAAATGGCGGAGTCAGAGGACGGGGGGCCATCCTATTTATTGGTGTCTCACCAAGACAGGCAAACCACAAAAGAAGACAAGGGAAAAGCAGAAAACCAGCTCTTCCCATGAAGGGCAAGGGATCAGGGAAGCCCCTGCAATTGTGATAGCAGGAACTGTGTGTCCAAGCTCCTGGTCTGTCCCACTTTATAGTGTAGAAAACCAAAATCCCTTAATCCAATATACAAACAAGGAAGTCTCCGATACAAAGTCACCCATCCAAGGCATAATTGGATTCCTCATGAGACTGCACCACCCAGATAATACAATCATTCAAGGGTGTGGGGAAAAGCTTAGTCCCAAAACCAAACCCCAGGCTACAACGACCTGGCCTGCTTATAGCCTGTCCCCCACACCCAATATAAGTCACAAGCGAGCAAACATATATATCACATTTACAAACTTATTTGACCAACATTCCACCCCTTTTGCTTGCTTTACAATCTAAACCACAGGCATCTTCCATGATGGTCACTGTGCAAGGAGTAGGATACATTGCATAAACAGAAATAGTACCAACTACAGCAATAGGATTAACAGATCAAAAACTATGGGCGAAATGAGAGAGCTGTCAGTGGCACCAAGAGAGGCAAATCTTTTCCCTCTGGCAGAATACAGGCCAGAGTTTTGTCTGCAGACAGCACCGTAGCTGGCACCAGAGGCCGCCCTGAGCGGGCATACCAAACCTTATTGGCCAATACACCAGCATCTGCTGGTTCTATGTGTAGTAAAATAGGGGAACTCATTATTGGCCATAAAGAAATTACAAAGGTGCCCTTCAAAATGCTGTCCCCTTGAGCACTCAAGGGATAATACACTTCTACCTTAGGTGGCCAGGTGCTGGTTGCCCAAGGAGTTAACTGAAGGTCCACCTCTAACCCCTTTCCCCATGGTGCCAACAAGGCCACCCATCTCAGATGGGGGGCCTGTACAGTCCAGGGCCAAGTCCATTGAAGCCGTTGTCCTTTAAGAAGGGCTGTTGGAGCAGGCAAGAGCACGTTGCCCTGCTGTCCGAAACCTGGCTTGAGTAAAATGTCCTTGGTGCGTATCTGCAACTGAATAGGGGCAGCTGTCCGATGCAGGAGGGCCTCTACTGGAGCTGGGCTTCCCCGTCGAGGTCGCTCATTCAAAATCCGAAGTACTGTCCATAAGCGGCGTGTCCATCCAGTAAGAGAGCCGGTGCCCCCCTCCTGTCGCAGTCCCTGCTTTAAGAGTCCATTATAACGCTCAATGATACCAGCAGCCTGGGGGTGGTAGGGAACATGGTACTTCCAGTCCACCCCCAGCTTTTGAGCCCATTGCCTCACCGTTGAACCAGTGAAGTGGGTACCATTGTCACTTTCAAGGACCAGCGGTAGCCCGTATGCAGCACTCAGGCGGTCCAGAGCCTGTATGACTGCCCTCTGGTCAGGGTTACGAGCGGGGTAAGCAGCAAGCAGCCCGGTGGCAGTATCTACACAAGTGACTGCATACTGGTACCCTTCTGACTTTGGTAAGGGTCCAATGATGTCTATCT
This sequence comes from Saccopteryx leptura, assembly GCF_036850995.1. Taxonomy (NCBI): domain Eukaryota; kingdom Metazoa; phylum Chordata; class Mammalia; order Chiroptera; family Emballonuridae; genus Saccopteryx; species Saccopteryx leptura. Next base: position 247,012 of record NW_027095735.1, read on the forward strand.
GCCATCGTGTCAGTGGGACATGACCCCTCTGGATCTGTCCAGGTGACACCAGTGGTCTCCGAGGGTGTTCCTTGGAACATACTGCACATTGCTCACAGGCTGCAAGTACCTCTGCATAGGACACAGGCAAGTTCCAAGCCTTAACCGTAGCCCACATAGTTTTCTGTTCTGCATGGAGCAGGCGCCGGTGGAGCCACTGTGCCACATCACCTGCAGGTGCAGTCTCCAACCATCGCACCCTTGCCAACGTATCTGCCTCATCATTCCCAGGATGGGCTAGAGGGGCATGCCCTGTGACATGATATACTGTCACCTGCTTCTGGTGTCCTATTTCCCATAAGTCCTGCCACATGGCCTGACCCCATAATGGACGGTGCATTACCATCCACTGGTTAATGTGCCAAGTAGCAATCCAAAGGGTCAGTCCATGATAGACAGCCCAACTGTCAGTACAGATCACCAGAGGTGAAGGTTCATTATGGGCAACTAGCCAAACAGCTCTTAATTCTGCCCATTGGCTGCTTTGGCCTGTACCCGTGTCCATCCAAATAGTCTCAGTGGCCGGATGGAAGGCGATAGCCATCCATTTGGCAGGTTGGCCCCTGCTGGAACCATCAGTATACCAGGCATCTTCGGGGATGGGCACCCGCCCCTCCTGGTAGGGACTGACCTCAGGTTCTGCCTCCTGAGCCCCAGTTGCACCTGACTCTAAAGTCGCATATGTGACTGGACCCAAGACTTCCTGCAGTTCTGCCCTCAATGGGCTGGTGCTAAGAGCACAGCGTTGTTGCAGATAGGCACCCCACTTGGCCAGGGTAGACATTTGGGCCATACCACTACGTGGTTTAGTTGCCCAATCTCTCACCCATCCAGCTATAGGGTATGTTGTTTTGACTGTAACTGGTGTTGTGGTTGTAATACTCTCAGTTGCCAGGAGGGCAGCATACACAGCTGCCAGCTGCTTCTCTACTAATGAGTAACGAACTTCAGCACCTTTCCACAATTGGGACCAAAATCCAATAGGTTGCCGTAGGCGCTCTGTCCTCTGCCACAAGCCCCATCCAAACCCCTCCGAGGTTACATGAACATCCAGCTCACAGGGCCTGGCAGGATCAAACACATTCAAGGCCTGTGCCACCTTGACAGCTCTCTTAGCAGCTGCAAATGAACCTTGCGCCTGCTCAGTCCAATCCCAGCGAACCCCCTTTCGAATAAGGTTGTACAAGGGGCGTAGTAACTGAGCCAAATGCGGTATAAATGCTCGCCAATACCCCAACAAACCTAAGAATTCCTGTAACTGTTTTACCGTAGTGGGCACGGGGTAGGCTTGAATCTTATCTATAACTGCGTCAGGGATAACTTTTGTCTTACCCGACCAGACAACTCCCAAGAATTTAACAGATAACCCAGGTCCTTGTAATTTGTTCTCGTTAACTGCCCAGCCACATGCTTTCAAATGGGATAGCAGGGTAGGGACTGCTTGCTCCAATTCTGAAAGAGAATCACTAGTTAGCATAATATCATCAATATAATGGTACATACGGACTACCTCTGGCTGTTTCCATTTAGCCAGGTCAGCAGCCACCAGCCCATGGCACAAGGTGGGGCTATGCAAATAGCCCTGGGGTAACACTGTAAAGGTCCATTGTCTCCCTTCCCAACTGAAGGCAAATTGGTCTTGACTCTCTGGGGCTATATCAATAGAGAAAAAAGCATTGGCCAAGTCTGCCACAAAGTGGTATGTCCCCAACTCATGGCTTAGCCGATCCATCATGTTAGCTATCGAAGGAACAGCAGCGTGCAAAGGGGGAACAACTTTATTAAGTTCCCTGTAATCTACTGTCATTCTCCAGGTTCCATCTGCTTTGCGCACAGGCCATACTGGGGAGTTGTAAGGACTGTGTGCTGGCCGGATGATCCCCACCTTTTCTAGTTCAAGGATTGTCCCTGTGACTTCTTCATAACCACCTGGCAGGCGGTACTGCTTGGTGTTAGTCACACGCCGAGGGACGGGTAATTGCAAAGGGGAATGTGATGCATGTCCCCGCAATACTGCCTTCACAACCCTGATCCGCAGCCGGAACTCCCCAGCTGTAGTTTCCAACCACAGTCCTTGCAAGACATCTACCCCCAAAATATATTCAGGAATAGGAGATACATACACCTTATATGGCTTAGGAGGCAGTCTCCCTATCCCCAATGGAATAGTTATTGGCTTCACTTGAACAGTTTGGCCCCCATAACCGTCAATGGCCACTGGGGTCCCAGCAAACCGCTCTGGGTTTCCATAGAGAAGGGAACATTCTGCACCTGTATCCACCAAGGCCAACACCTGTTGTACATTGGAAGGGGACCAGTGGATAGCCAGTTCCACATGTGGCCTCCGGTCCCCGCCCATCCCCGTTAGATGGGTCCCTCGGCCTTTTTCCTATTCAAACTGGTACAGTGGGTCTTGGGAGTTCCCCTCTCCCTCGGCCGTCTCTATCATATAATCTTGTAACCGAGCTGTGCGCGCACCAAACGTTTTATTGGTAGCTGCTGGGGCCTTTCGTCTCAGTGGCTGGAACTTCTGTTCTGGTTTAAGCTGCCGCCAAAGCTCCAAAAGAATTTTATTAGACTGGCCATCCAATTTCCCCTTATCTGCTCCAGCCGCAATCAAGTCTACCCACATCTGTGTTCGGGTAACCTTTACAGGCCCATTTCCCTTGTTAGTTGGGGGGGAAACATAGGCAGCAGCCCTCACTGCTTTATGATCCCGAGCAGCCTCCAGCTCTCCCAAATCTGCTACCATCTGTGTAACTGCATTGATGGGCTGCCCCACATAGGGGCCCAAGATAGCCACAAGTGACCCAAAAAGGGCTGATGGGGCGCTAGCAAGGACAAATTCCCTCATTTTGGCCGTAAACACTTCCTCGTCTGGCCCACGAGACCCAGGGTTGAAAACAGCATTCTTCATACCTAGTTCTCGAAGGACCTTTACTAACTCACTGTAGCACTGCCACCGACTCATTGCCCCCGGCAGTTCTCCAGCATTCTGCCAGACCATACGAATGGCAGCCATCACCCATTCTAATAGGGTATGGTCTCCTGGGTTGCCATGGCAGTTCTGAAGACGCTGCCTCAAGGAAGAGTGTGTGGTAATGGCGGCCAATTTCTCCATCTCTGTTCCGGAGAGCATGATGCCATCCACCCCTATATCCCATAATCGTAGTAACCAGGCTACCAGGGATTCAGTAGGTTTCTGCCTAAATTGTGCCCCCAACTCCATCAGCTCTGCCTGGGTATAGGGCCGGACCACAGAGTGTTCCATTACCTGGGCTGGAGGCTGTGGCTGCCCCTGAGGGACTCTTTGTTGCTGGGTTTTTACCTTCTTGGCGACAACTGGTCGGGCTCTCAGTGTGCGTATGGCAGCTTCAGCCTGAGCCTTCTCATCCTCAGAAGAGGAGTCGCAAGCGCCTGCTCCCGCTGACTCAAAGCCAATCCACCGGCACGGATGCTGCTGCTCCTTTGGTGACCGTTTAGGCTCCTGTGGCTGCTGGCTTTTGGCCAGAAGCTGAGACTCGAGCTCTTGAATCCGCAGTTGTTTCTCCAACAACTGCCGGTGAACACGTTCAACTTCCAGGGTAAACTGCAACTCGCGAACCCGTAATTCCTTCTCCAGTGCTCGCTCCAATTCTAGCCTTTTCTGCCGTTCTATTTTCAATTCATACTGAAGCTTTTGACCTCGGGCAGTTTCCTCTTGAGTAAAAAACATGTAGCCCATGGCCCCTAAAAGGACAGCCATGGGGAGCCAGAGCAGCAACCAGTACTCTATCCCACCCATCAAGGGTGGTGGCTCCATACCAATCTCTGAATCCTGACGGAAACTATGCCAGTTGTAAGGCCAGGAGCCGCCATCGTGGCCATTCACATGCAGGTTCCCATTGGATTCGGGCAGACGATAAAGAAATGGCGGAGTCAGAGGACGGGGGGCCATCCTATTTATTGGTGTCTCACCAAGACAGGCAAACCACAAAAGAAGACAAGGGAAAAGCAGAAAACCAGCTCTTCCCATGAAGGGCAAGGGATCAGGGAAGCCCCTGCAATTGTGATAGCAGGAACTGTGTGTCCAAGCTCCTGGTCTGTCCCACTTTATAGTGTAGAAAACCAAAATCCCTTAATCCAATATACAAACAAGGAAGTCTCCGATACAAAGTCACCCATCCAAGGCATAATTGGATTCCTCATGAGACTGCACCACCCAGATAATACAATCATTCAAGGGTGTGGGGAAAAGCTTAGTCCCAAAACCAAACCCCAGGCTACAACGACCTGGCCTGCTTATAGCCTGTCCCCCACACCCAATATAAGTCACAAGCGAGCAAACATATATATCACATTTACAAACTTATTTGACCAACAGTGGCCCTGGCCCTGATTGCTGGCTTTACATATGACTATAACCAATAGTGGTAAAGGGCACCTAATTGCAATTTTTACTTCTGTACTTCCCACTTACAAAACTATAAAAACTAGGTAGAACAAAGGGCCGGCGCGCTCTCCCTTAGATTTCTGTCGGAGTTGCCTCCGCTTGGCCAAGCTAGACAATAAAGCTTTGATGTGTAATCGACGGATTTTGTTCGTATCTTCAACATTTCGAGTCCCTCTGGATTAGGCTTAACATTAAGATATGTGCAGTGTGCATAGGGATTTGTTCATAGTTTTTTTTATAGTCCGGCCCTCCAACAGTCTGAGGGACAGTGAACTGGCCCCCTGTGTAAAAATTTCGGGGACCCCTGGTCTAGGGGATCCAAAAAAACATTAAAACTTTCAAGGTAATATAATCAAAGACATTCACAAATCTTTTAGTATCTATCTCCCCTCCTTTGCCTAGAGGCATGTAACTCTCAGGATTCCAGGAAGGGAGGGAGAGCCAAAATCAGTGTAAGGTGGTATGTAAATTCTCTCTTATTGAAAGGAAAAAGAAGTTCCTCAGACAATCTTTATTCTATAGTTAAGACGAAATGACCCAGTATCCTTGCAAGCCAGAAAGCTTCTACATTCTTCTCTCTCCCTTCCTTAAAGAAAGGATGAGACAGAAAGCCTGACTTTTCCTCCTCAAATATCAATATTAATTTTTGCAACTTTTTGGTACCTTACCACAACCTTAGAGCTATAGTTCAAAATTATTTGCTTCACCCCCCCCCCCACACAGCTATATGTGTATTCCTAATGTCAATGTAAAAATACTTCCAAACCTGTAAGAATTTTTTTTTTTAGTTTATTTAAGTCAAATTGTAGACAATTACCTGAAGCAAAGTCTTAACGAATTGAGAAAGCTCTGGGAAATGGCAGCTTCACTACGTATACATCAAAATCAAAGGGGAAAACAAGGGGATTACATGAAATTGTTTGGTGATAGATTAAAAAGTAAGAGAAAGCAAAACGAAGATATCTCTGGGATTGGGTAAAAAGTAAAAGTGTATATGCTGAAATGTTTTTTACATAGGCTCAATCAAGACAGTTAACAGTTAATGGTTCACATAACAATAACAGTGAGGGGTTGTAAAGCCAGAAGCCACGGCCACTATCACAGCAGCCTGGCCCATGCAGGTTCGCATTGGATTCGGACAGTCGGTAAAGAAACAACGGAGCCAAAAACTGATGGGCCATCTTCTTTAATCCTAGCTTGCACCCGGCAGGCAAGTAAAAAACACACACTGGGCTTCAAAACCCACTCACATTCAGTGCTCACAAAGCTACTGACTTATCTGAGTTTCCTAGAATCAAAGGTTTCTAGCTCACCAGACTTATTCACCTCTGTTCCCCATCTCCTTCCTTCTCCCTGCACAAACTCTGCCCAAACTGGCTTCTCACTCAACATTCCGCCATCTTGGCTGCTTCTCCTGGCCTCCTCCACGAGGCCTCTCTCTGCTCTCTGCTTTGCTCTCTCTTCTAATGGTAATCTCAGGAACTGAGCACAAACTCCCATTCTGCCCCCACTTTATATTGTAGCTTCACAACCTCTAATCCAATATACAAAATAGGGAAGTCTTTAATACAAAGTCACTTCTCTGAGGCATGATTAGATTGTACCACCCCACATCAAAAAGGGTGGGACAGGCTTAATCCCAAAACCAAGCCCCAGGCTACAAGGATTCTCAACACACATTAATATCACCTGGGCGACGGCCTCACGTGGGCAGCGCCATCTTTAACAAAGTGAGCATAATACATTTTATCTGCCCAAGAGGGGTCTATTGGCTTCTGCTCAGGTGGGATGTTCTGACCCCCTTATATTCCAAAGGCATGTTATCAGGGACATTATTATAGATGCAAAAGGCAGCAGACAGGCTTGAGTGAAAACAAACATTGACCTTTGTTTAGAGAAAGTTTCCCTAGGACATGACTACCCACCACGAACTGCTTTTAGTTAGAAAGGTTTGATTTAGACCATCCTGTGTTTACCTCAGTTCCCTGAGTTCACAAGGCCATTGAGTGTAGGCTTTCCTTGAACTTGACAGGTTGTTACCGGTCACATCTTGATTTATTTTCTTAAAAAGATTTTTTCTTCTTTTTCCATCCACACTGAAAAGAAACAGCAATAAAACCACTCAGATTCCTTGTCCCCCGCATTATCCCTGATCGCGTCAGGTCTGACTTTAGCACCCTGTAAAGCCAGTATCCACGGCCACTATCACAGCAGCCTGGCCCATGCAGGTTCGCATTGGATTCGGACAGTCGGCAAAGAAACAACGGAGCCAAAAACTGGTGGGCCATCATCTTTAATCCTAGCTTGCACCCAGTGGGCAAGTAAAAACACACACTGGGCTCCAAAACCCACTCACATTCAGTGCTCACAAAGCTACTGACTTATCCGAGTTACCTAGAATCAAAGGTTTCTAGCTCACCAGACTTATTCACCTCTGTTCCCCATCTCCTTCCTTCTCCCTGCACAAACTGTGCACAAAACTGCACAAAGTGGCCTCTCACTCAACACTCCGCCATCTTGGCTGCTTCTCCTGGCCTCCTCCACGTGGCCTTTCTGCTCTCCTCTCTGCTCTCTCCTCTAATGCTAATCTCAGGAACCAAGAGAGCAAGCTCCTGTTCTGCCCCCATTTTATAGTGTAGAAATCAAAACCTTTAATCCAATATACAAAATAGGGAAGTCTCTAATACAAAGTCACTTATCTGGGGCATAATGGGATTGCACCACCCCACATCAAAAAGGGTGGGAAAGGTTTAATCCCAAAACCAAGCCCCAGGCGACAAGGATGCTGCCTGCCCACAGCACACATTAATATCACCTGGGAGACAGCTTCCATGTGGGAAGTGAGCATAATATATTTTATCTGCCCAACACACCCGCAGATCTGCGCTCCCTGTCCCGCCTTCTCCTGCTGGCTCCCACCACAGCCACGTGCCTGCTCTGTCCGCTTCCTGGCAGACGTTCCTGTGAGGTTCGGGTCCAGGGCCCCTTACCAAAAGCCTCAACCAGCCGGGTCGAACTTCAGGTGACCCTGCGTCAGGCAGTTCCCGGAGCTCTCCACCTGAGCAGTCCTGGTTGATGCCTCACCTCCGCCCGACCCTCGGACATCCTGCCAGCCAGTCACCCCTGTCACTTACAGACCGTCCTGCCACTTGGTCATCAATCACCACCCCCTCCATTGTTTAACCTTCCATTGTTCAGCCACCACAGCTAACACAGCTCTCCCCCTGCAGCGGGAAGTACAGCGCATCTCAGTCCTGTGCGGGCTGAGGCTCTTCATCCTCTCCCTGCGGACGCCACTGGGCTCTCAGCCTGTCTGTGCGCGGACATAAGAAAGTTTCTTAAGAGCTCATCAGGCCTTGTGTGTTCTTCCTGTGACCTAACAGTTCCCAAGTATCCCTTGTCACCCACAGCACCTCCCGCTTCTGAACTCTATACTGAACCCGAGGAAGGACATTGGTCACGATGTCGGTCTCTGTGACGCCCGACAGGGAACTTCCCCAAAAAGACACCTGGGTTCAGGGAGTACAGTCGGGGCGTCAAGGACACGCTGTGTTGTCACTCAGGGCCGGGAGGATTGGAGGACCCAGAAGACGGCAAGGCCGAGAGGACAGCCCAGCTTGGAGGGTCAATCACAGGGCAGACAGGGGAGAGTTGGAGAAGGGGACTGTCTGTCTCCCTCTATGCATCGGGAGGAGTCTGGGAATGGGAGGAACCCAAAGACACAGCCCTTTCAATCAAGACTGCGCATGCGTGGGAGCTAGGAAGTCTGGCTGACAGAGACACAGGCCCCGCCCAGGGAAACGCAACAATGTGTGCACATAGGCACTGAGATTCTTGAGAAGCCCTGCCTATTTGTAGCACTAACCATGCCCTGTCAGCTTCTTGTGAGGGGGTACTGACCTTCCAAATTCCCACTTTCTCAAAACTAAGTTATGTCCCAGGGCACAACCTCTTTTGGGTCAAGAATCTGGAATACACAAAAAATCTGTATACAAATTTCTTGTAGTCTCCACAACTGGACCTGGAACTGATCGCCACAGTCAGACCTTTGAGTTCACACCCACCTGTGGATGTGCACACAGCATCTTAGGGTCATTCCTTCATAGAACCACTCATTCTGTTTTTTTTGTTGTTGTTGTTCAGAGACAGAGTCAGAGAGAGGGATAGATAGGGACAGACAGGAATGGAGAGAGATGAGAAGCATCAATCAGTCTTTCGTGGTGACACCTTAGTTGTTCATTGATTGATTTCTCATATGTGCCTTGCTTGACAGTGAGGCTACAGCAGACTGAGTAACCCCTTGCTCAAGCCAGCGATCTTGGGTCCAAGCTGGTAAGCTTTGCTCAAACCAGATGAGCCTGCGCTCATCTGGTGACCTCAGGGTCTCAAACCTGGGTCCTCCGCATCCCAGTCTGACGCTCTATCCGCTGTGCCACTGCCTGGTCAGGCTCATTCTGCCTTTTTTTTTAATAAATAAATTTTTATTAATTTTAATGGGGTGACATCAATAAATCAGGGCACATATATTCAAAGAAAACGTGTCCAGGTTATCTTGTCATTCAATTCTGTTGCATACCCATCACCCAAAGTCAGATTGTCCTCCGTCACCTTCTATCTAGTTTTCTTTGTGCCCCTCCCTCTCCCTTTCCTTCCCTCCCCCCCAATAACCACCACACTCTTGTCCATGTCTCTTAGTCTCATTTTTATGTCCCACCAATGTATGAAATCATGCAGTTCTTGTTTTTTTTATGATTTACTTATTTCACTCCGTATAATGTTATCAGAATCCCACTATTTTGTTGTAAGTGATCCGATGTCATCATTTCTTATGGCTGAGTAGTATACCATAGTGTATATGTGCCACATCTTCTTTATCTAGTCTTCTATTTTTTTTTTTACAGCGATTAAAGCCTTTAAGCAAACTCTTGGTTAATACAGCAAGAATCTATAAAAGAGTAGTGTCCTTAACATGTTCACCAAGTCCAAGTTGGCACCAATACCATTCCAAATCCCTGCAAATGCAACCCAACCCCAGTTCAGTCCATTAGGAGCTGTCACAAGGAGCAGGAGTCCAGGAAAAGTCCGCATGGCACTGGAATTGTTGTCACAATTCTATACTTTGCAGCTCACGTCCAAGTCCCAATGACCGCTGCTTTTAGCTGGTAATGATTCAGGTAGACTGGAAAAGCCATCTGCAGCATGTGTGGAGATGGAGCTTCTGTTCTCCTCTACCTGGAGAGATGAGACCAGGGTGCTTTTCCCTGGAGCTTTGTGACTGTGGCGTGGTAAAGAGAACCTTGGGATACACTAAGCTGGGTGGCAAAGGTAAATTCATAATAGAAGTTGGCAAAAGGGGGAAAGTGAGCTCTAAATTAGGAGTAGGTCCCAGCCTGAAATATGAGTGGGGTATTGAGGTAGGAAGAATAAAGGAAACACTATACATTAAACAAAGTAGCAGAAAATAGGACTATCAACACCCACAACAGAGATCTTCGAGGGAAGAATAAAAAACCTGACTATTCAGGCAAGACACAGTTAAGTGGCCCTTATGCAAATGAGATCAGTTTACCTGCTTCTTGGAAGAAATACCCTAGGCTTGTCCACTGTCATAGATGGGGCCGATGGCCCTGGGTACCTTCAGCCTTCAGTGGAAAACCCAGCTTTTAAAAGTGTGAACCCAATCAGAAAAAGTCAAAAGAGCTACTAAACTCAGCCACGTTAAATGGAATATCAGATATATCATTGGTTGTGGCTGGTAGAGCAGTGAGTCTCTTTGTAAACAAGCGTGGGATGAGATCAACCTGCAACTGAGTCATCCCATGGCCTCAGAATGATCACAGCAGCTATGAGTAATGAGACATAATTACATTTGACAGAGGAGAAAGCTGAAACCCAGAGTCCTTCATGCATTCACCACACTTGTTTACAACCTACAACTTTATCTGATACTAGAAATATTGGAGTATGTGCTGCCTGTCATCAATTCAGCCAAATAGGTAGAGACAGGGATTAAATTTTTTATAAGTGCTTATTTCTTATGGTCAGCAATCTGAGGAGATGTTGTTATGGTATATTCCCAAATTGACTCAACCCTTATCCTGAGCCAATCTTTTTATAAAGGGCAAGAACAGGATTGGTAAGTGTTGCGAACCACTTACCAATATCATAATTTGGTAAGGCAAATATCATAATTTTGCAGGTCTCAAGTGGGAATGGTGGAGGATTGAAAATAAAAGACACAGAGAAAAAAAGGATGGGATCAGAGGTATCTCTTCAGGCTTTTCCTATAGGAGCTGCTTGCATTCCCCAAAAGCTTTATTTTTATAGTGCAAAGCAGAGTGGTTTTACAAAACAAAAGCAAGCTTAGATACAAAGTCACACCTCAGAGCTACATAAAGAATTCTTCAGAGTGAAGAACCCCCCCGCCCCCCACCAAGTATAACATCTTTTAAATTTTTTTTATTTATTTATTCATTTTAGAGAGGAGGGAGGGAGAGGGAGAGAGTGAGAGAGAGAGAGAGAAGGAGGAGGAGCAGGAAGCATCAACTCCCATATGTGCCTTGACCAGGCAAGCCAGGGTTTTGAACTGGCAACCTCAGTGTTTCCAGGTTGATGCTTTATCCACTGCGCCACCACAGGTCAGGCATAACATCTTCACTTCACAAAACAATTGGTAAAAAGAAAACTGCCTTTAGCAACTTAATCAAGCAAGTGAGGTGTGGGGGGGATGAGATGGGTAGAAATAATGCTCAGCTTCATAGCCAATATGGAGTTGTGGGGAAGAGTTTAACCTTTGGCTAAGTCTTGAACTCTGAGAGCTTTTCCAGCTTGCAGTCTCCCACAGGTTAGCGCTTTGGAATTTCAAGGGAGATTTGATCAGATCATAGTCAAAGTTCATTGAGTCATAGTCAGGAAGTGTTCTGTCCTTGGAGCATAAAGGCTTTGCTTGCAGACTCCTGGGGCACAAAAGTGAATGTGTTATAAAGTACTGCACCCTAGATTCTGAAAGGCACTGTACCTCATTTCATCAAGTTCATGTAGAGACACCCAGTCCAGATAAATTTTGAAGAATTTTATTAAAGGAGGAAATTTATTAAATATGCCAGCCGCATATAGCTTACATGGGGCAGCAGTTCCAAATCGTGTGCATCTATAATATTCTAGGGGCTGGTTACCCTTAATTATACATGGGCGGGGAAAAGCATGACCTCATGGCATAAGCTTATAACCTTTGTTTTCATCTATACAGGTTTGGGAAAAGGATGAAGGGAGGATGGAACGCAATTCATTAGCAAGTTTATAACATTTGTCTATAGGATTCATAAAAAGACGTTTCTACACATTAAAACTTACAAGGTAACACAATAGTAAAAATGTCTTTCTACATATTAAAAGATATTCCTATATTTTCTAGTGTTCATTTGCTATTCCTTTGTTTAGAGATATATACGTTAACTACATGCTTCCAGGAGGGAAGGGGTAGTTTCCATGGGGACAAATGCCTGTAAATGGCCCATCAGTATAAGAAAAGGTTTATTTTAATCTTTCTCTTCCTGCACCTGGCTAGCTATTCACCTATTTCCTTACAGCTGTGGGGGGTGGGGGAGGTCAGAGAATCCAAATCTCCTTCCCATCTTCATTTACAATGCAATGCTATCAGCTATCCTGGTTTGATGCTAATCACACAAGTACAAAAATTATTTACAAAATCTCTCTGCACACCTAGCCCAAATTATTAAAATGTTCTTTAAGCTTCCTAAAATATTAATATTAATTTTGTAGCTTTTGGTACCTTACAACAATCCCCACTGGTTTTATTTCCTAAGTTAAATCCTTGACTTAATTTGCTTAAGAGCATGAAGCTGTTGTGTAGAAAATATTAACTTATAACATATAACAGATATTTAACAGACAGCATTAATAGCAATACAGTTCACTAAAGAAACAAATATTACTGATTAATTTCCTATAAATTGTACAAACTTTTGCAACTTACATAAAATTAACTGGCTTTTATAACAATTTACTTTTGGTTAGAATTCTTAATTTTAAAACCTTTAACATTTAGTGACAATTGAGTTGACTTTGTTTTTACCCTACCTTCCCTTTTCCCAAAGTCTGATTAAAAAGGGGAGTCCTTAATGAGTTTCTTCATACATTCACCATACATAGACCAACCAGCTTCTGGTTTGTGGTTGGAGTAAGGCAAGACTTCTATTTTGGCAGCAGTGGCAGTTGTCAGGATCATGGTGTGTGGACACATCCACATGGGAGCTAGTCCCTGGGTGATGCACTGGATTTCCTAGTAATGTTGGAAGCACCTCTCAGACAGTCTTTTGAACAGTTCGCTGAGTAACTTGTAAATCCTGCAAGTACTTAGGGAAGGGGTGGTTACATTTCCTTTACTATTTGATTCATACATTTTACTTGCCCTGAACCTTTGGGGCCTGTGGGTACAATGTAACTTTAAATTAGTTTCTAATTAATACTGAGTTCCTTTCCCACTAGCTTTGAGACTGTGGACACAAATGCAGGTCCAATATTAGAATGGGCAAGCTAAACCTGGAAAGAATTCTATATAGTAATTTCCTAACAATTGTTACTGTAGCCTATTTTAGAAGAAAAAGCTTTTATTTATTTGTCAATTATTTATTAAAGCCTATTGCTAAATGTTTACCTGGGAAAATTCTTTTTCTGTTGGTAAAATCTTTTTCTAATTGGTTTTGAATAAACCTTTGGCAATAAGGGTCCCAAAACCCCACTGGTTTGGGTGGCATCTTTCTATCTATTTGAATTCCTATGTCTTGATTTTGAGGCAGACTGGAAAAATATAAAATAAACAATAAAATTCAAATAGCTAATGTTAACAAATACTATAACAAGCGTCTTAATACAATAAAATGACTAAAGCCTATTAGATTATTAAATGAAGCAAAGTTCTAATGAATATAACAGGATCCAAAATAAAATTGTTACAGTCACAAATGTTCTTAACACATTAACATAATTTCACTAAGTCTATGTTGACACTATTGCTGCTTTATATTATTTACAAATGTAACCCAATTTCTATTTCAGTCTGAGAAATATCCTAAAGAGAATGAGTCATACATATTCAGGAAAAGTCTACAAGGCACTGGAACTGTGGTCATATTTCTACACTTTTCAGCTAGAGTCTAAGTCCTAATGATTAATGTTTCTAGATGGAATTAGGAGCAGGTCCCAGCCTACAATAGGCATGGGCCATTGAGACAAGAGGAATAAAGGAGACACAATACATTAAACAAAGGGACAGAAATTAGACTGTTAATACCCACAGTAGAGATATTCAAGGGATAAATAAAACAAATATTAAGGCAAGGCATAGTAAATTACCTTCTTGTTTACAAGAAATGAGATCAGTTTATCTGCTACTTGGAAGAAACTCCCTAGGATCATAAAATGTGAGATGGGAGGGGGTCAACAGCCTTGGGCACCTTTAATTCTTCAGTGCCAGGTCCCAGCAGGCTAGGCAAGGTCAGGTTACAGGTTGCTGGAAAGGGTTGGAAGAGACTAAATCCTCCCTCTGTGGAGCAAGGGAGCAGCTTACCTTCTTGTGTCCCTTTCCCCCACAGCAAAGGCATGTCCCCTGGTTGGGGCTGAGAAGCCTGGCAGGCTTCAGCTTAATGACCTTCCTTTCCACTCTTGAAGCAGAGCCCAGATGGAATCCTATGAAGCCCCTTTGGGGCGTTGGAGCCTTTAAGGGTATATGCCAAAAGCTGGTATTTTTCCTGATCTTTTTTGGGCTCCACTTGCCTTTTCTATTTCCTTTCTTGGTCATTATAGACCTTAAAAGCCATGCTCAGAAGATCTTGCTGAGGGGCTTAAGGGTTCTTTCCTGTCTATATAAACTCTTGGAAAAAGAAAAAAGACAGCGTTATTAGCTGGATTAAACAAAAGAGGGTAAAAGCTTACAGGAGGAACAGGTTGGTTTGGTGTCTCTTTTAGAATTCCCAAGTCTCTTCGCTGCTGAATAACTCAGTACATTAGCATTCAAAAGAAATTTTAACAAAAGCATGATAAAATAAATTTGCAGGAGTTCCAGGATACAACTCCTTTTCTTATATTACCTAGCATTGAACAATGTTGTTTCAAAATGATAATAAATTAAACATTACATAAAAGACATTATTAACCATTTCTAATATTTAAACTAAGATTTCAATATCACAGGGCTATAAAACAGCAAATAAAAGAATTAACAAAAGGCCTTTAAAATAAGATATATATTTCTAACATGAAAAATACTTTTTTACACAACAGTGGGGGAACAATAAGTCACCAATTCTAACCCAGTGGTCAGAAAGCCTATTAGTTAATAGAGCCAATTATTAACAGTATAATAACTGAAATTTCCTTTGAGAGCCAATTTTAATTTTTTTTTAATTTTTATTTATTTATTTTTTGTAGAGACAGAGAGTGAGTCAGAGAGAGGGATAGACAGGGACAAACAGGAACGGAGAGAGATGAGAAGCATCAGTCATTAGTTTTTCATTGCGCGTTGCAACACCTTAGTTGTTCATTGATTGCTCTCTCATATGTGCCTTGACCGTGGGCCTTCAGCAGACCGAGTAACCCCTTACTGGAGCCAGCGACCCTGGGTTCGAGCTGGTGGGTTTTTTCCTCAAACCAGATGAGCCCGCACTCAAGCTGGCGACCTCGGGGTCTCGAACCTGGGTCCTCCGCATCGCAGTCCGATGCTCTATCCACTGCGCCACCACTTGGTCAGGCGAGAGCCAATTTTAAATTTAAACTATATATGTAGTCACCTTCCCTATTGAGGCAACGCCCACACTTGGTACTCCATTGGAGAGCTATAGCTAAGAGGGCAAAAAGGCCTTATGTGGCCCGCGAGCTGTTTGCGAATGGCAGTTTGCCAACCAGAGTTCTTAGGAAAAGGGGGAAGAGGAAGAGGCATCTGACATGCCTGCCCCTCTTTGCACATCCTGAGGGCTGACTGAACCCTAGCCTGGCCAAGTGCAGGATGGCAGCAGCGGCAAGGCTCTGAGCTTAGTCCTAAAGTGACACCCATCCTTCCCCAGACTCTCATTCCCTTCTCCTTTGCTGCCAGATTAGGGACATGGTTGCCATGGGAGAGGTGGCATGGATGGGCAGGCATTTGGACCTAGCATTTCTAAAAACCAAGCCGACTTTTATTCCCTCCCCCGGCATCTGTTTAGCTTTATTTTTTTACAATAAAAGCAGCAAATTAAAATACAATTTTTATAAATTTACCTTCCTCACAGTGGGCCGCTTTAACCTATATGAAGTTTTCAATTTTCCCGCAATTCTCTGAAAATTCTTTTTACAATTTTTACTATTTTGGCTAATGCAGTGGGTCTCCCTTATGAACTCCATGCCTTCTATGTAACTGAGAGACTTGGAGAGACTCCAACACCCCCTTGGCCCTGCGGGAGAGTGTTGGAATTTTTCTCTATTTTTTTTTTTTTCCTTTAAGATTTTTCTAAAACAAAATTTTAATTTTAATACTATTCCTATCGTGTATTTTCTAAATGGGCAAAGCTTCTTTTGGTCAGTAGGCGGATATTTGAAACTAGTTTCTGTTCTATATTTTTAGTCACCTCATCCTTTCTCTATTGCTCTCTCCCCGTCGCTCCGCACACAGCAAGCTGAGCTCTAGACTAATCATGCATCTGGAGGCAGCAATGGCCTTCTGCTTGGGTGTGCTGTGGTGGCGAGGCCAGGAGCGCAGCCAGGGGAGGAGGAGGCACGTCTACGTTCGCTTCACCACAGCCGCGCCCACACTCCATTGTTCCACACATCGCGCATCTCGGCTCAGCTTTTCTCTCTTCTCTCACCTAAATCACTTACTTGCCAGCCCTTTCCCCTAGAGGCTGGAGAAACACTTTCCCGGCCGTATTCCCTATTGCAATACACACATTGATTTCTTCTGAGTTCTAATTCTTTCTCTCAAATCCCTTTTCCATCTTAGATATGTCTGGCTGCACTATGAAGATGTAGCACCCTTCCTGTGTTGAACAAGTTTTTAGTTATTGTGGCAGATCTAGTATTAAATTTATCCATTGATCAATGTATGGAAACTGATCAGGGTAGCCTAGATCCTCAGTTACGATATTCCAGACTTCCTTTACTAGCCAGAGATTAAAGGTTCCCTTTGCTGGCCATCTTATTCTGAAAATAGGACATTTTGATTCACAGAGATAGCATAGCCTTTTCTTGGACCATTTAATTCGTAGTCACAGCCATCTCCATAAGCTTCTTGAAAGTGCTTTAAAAGATGACCTAAAGGGGTCTTCTGTGAACTGGCCCCTCCTCCCATATTTAATAGCTAAGGTTACTAATTACAAAATTAAAACTACTTCAGGAAAATCTAGAAATTAGTGCACCAATAAAAACAAGAAAGATAAGACAGATAATTAATTAGCACCCAGAATAAAAGGTGTTTGTCTATAGAAGTATTAATTATTACACAAGACAAGGTGAAGAAGCCAACAGAAGAGAATAATTTCCTTCAGAGGAGAAACCTAACAGGGCACCCTGAAGCTAGAATTCGAGAACAAAGAAAACCACTTAAGATTGCTTTTTAGTCAGAAGCTTCCAATCTTGCCAAAAAAGACTCAAGCCAGGCCTTAAAACAGACACATTTAGACATTAAACAGACTTATACACATACACATAAGTGCTCTTTCATAGATGAGGGAAGGGCTCCCCCTCGTGGCCTCTCAGGTGTACGCAGGCCACATCCCTGCAAGGCCTTTAGGCTTCAACTCAGGAATTTTAGACAAAAGTAAGGAAAACAAAGGATGAGATCTTGACAAACACAGAGAAGTTTCTGGCAGTTTGAGGTGAGATTAATCAATCCAGGCTAACTCAGCCTCTACTGGTGTCCTTCTAAAGTATGAGCAGATATCTCTGAGAGCCTCAAGCAGGACCCAATCCCCACTAGTACCTCTCTTAGAGAAACTGACGTCTCTGAAGGCCTGAGACAGACTAATCCTGAACCGATTTAATCCCCATTCCTCCCAGACCAGAAACAATTGTCCCCACTAAATGACATTTTACTGAGAGCCTCAACTAGATACCTCTAGAAGTCCTGGGCAGGATGAAGTCTCTACTAGTACCTCTCTTAGAGAAAAAGATATCTCCGAAAGCCTCAAGCAGGACCCAATCCCACTAGTCGTCCTTCCAGAGTATAACCAGAAGTCCCTCTCCTAGCAAAACCTGGGCAGGACTAAGAAACTCTCCACCGACGTCTTGGTCTTGGAGAGCATACTGTGAACATGCCAACCACATCTGATCTATTTCGCAGCACCCCAAAACAGAAAGACTATAGACTAGTTTCAAATAGCAAAGTAGTTTTGAAGGCCCTACCTACTCCACCAGAGTTGCACATCTCCAGCAAAGCCCCCAAATGCACTCTACCTACTTCCAGTCCCACACAGAAAAGCAAAAGCAAGAATTCAGAGAAAAGCCAGAAAATTCAGTAAAGCAAAAAAAAGTTGCTTTACCTATCGCCTTGATTTCTCTGCTGAATTATCCAAATTGTCAAATTTGGGAACTGGAGGTGTCTACTGGAGAACTGTCTGGACCCCACAGGAAGACTGGGAGCCCTGAAAACATGTCAATGGTGCCTCTCCTCAATATTCAAGCGGGGCCGGGCAGCTCAGCGGAGAGTTCATCCGATTCAGGGCGTTTCTATCCAGTGATGTGAAACACTGGATCCTGGATGAGCCCCCATATGTTATAAAGTATAGCACCCCAGATTCTGAAAGGCACTTTACCTCATTTCGTCGAGTTCATGTAAAGACACTCAGTCCAGATGAATTTTGAAGAGTTTTATTAAAGGAGGAAATTTATTAAATATGCTGGCCACATATAGCCACATGGGGCAGCAGTTCCAAATCGTGTGCGTCTATAATATTCTAGGGGCTGGTTACCCTTAATTATACATGGGCAGGGAAAAGCATGACCTCATGGCATAAGCTTATAACCTTTGTTTTCACCTATACAGGTTTGGGAAAAGGATGAAGGGGGGATGGAACGCAATTCATTAGCAAGTTTATAACATTTGTCTATACAGATTCATAAAAAGACATTTCTATACATTAAAACTTACAAGGTAACACAATAGTAAAAATGTCATTCTACATATTAAAAGACATTCCTATATTTTCTAGTGTTCATCTGCTATTCCTTTGTTTAGAGATATATACATTAACTACATGCTTCCAGGAGGGGAGGGGTAGCTTCCATGGGGACAAATGCCTGTAAATGGCCCATCAATATAAGAAAAGGTTTATTTAAATCTTTCTCTTCCTGTACCTGGCTAGCTATTCACCTATTTCCTTACAGCTGTGGGGGGAGGGGGGAGGGTTGGAGGTCAGAGAATCCAAATCTCCTTGCCCTCTTCATTTACAATGCAATGCTATCAGCCATCCTGGTTTGATGCTAATCACACAAGTACAAAAATCATTTATAAAATCTCTCTGCATGCCTAGCCCAAATTATTAAAATGTTCTTTAGGCTTCCTAAAATATTAATATTAACTTTGTAGCTTTTGGTATCTTACAACAGATGCTCACATATCACCTGGGGCACAAAAGTGGTGTCAGGGTCCTCTTGGGAAGGCTGATGCTGAGGGAAAAAATTGCACATGGAGCTGACACATAAAGAGAAAAGGCTACAGAAGCTGCAGTGCACTTTACTGTTCAAAGCCAGTTTATATACAGTGCAGAAAAGTTCGTGCATATGCTCTCTCCTTTTGCTGAAAGCAGCAGGTTATATAACTGTGGGAACAAGAGCATGTGTGTTTCCGTTTCCAGGTCATGTCCTATGGCATAGCTACTGCATGGGAGCCATGGCCTCTAGCTAGTAACGGACCTCACACTTCACCCCCCTAGATTTCAGGGTGTCTAGCCTTCACCCTCAGGGCATTCCCTTGGGCCCAGAGGCCACAATACCAGTAGAGGGAACAAAAGACTACCACTAGTCCCCCTCCTATACCTGCTAAAATAAGTAAGGCCCATCTCCAGGACGTTTGTAGGCTCTCCCACCAGTGGGAGAGAGAGTCTTCTGACAGGGCCTGGATGGATGACATTTCAGCATCCATCTCCTGCAAAGCCTTGCATATTTGCTGCTGATTGTCAGGGATATACACTACACACAGCAGTCTATATGCACAAGCGTGCATACACTGTAGTAAGGTACCAAAAAACTACAGAATTAATATTAATAGTTTAGGAAGCTTAAAGAACATTTTATTAATTTGGGCTAGGCATGCAGAGAGATTTTGTAGATGTGATTTCTATACTTGTGTGATTAGCACCAACTCAGAATGGCCAATAGCATTGTGTTGGTCAAATAAGTTTGTAAATATGATATATATGTTTGCTTGCTTATAGTTTGCATTGGATGTGAGGGACAGGCTGTAAGCAGGCAGGATCCTTATAGCCTAAGGCTTAGTTTTAAGACTAAGCTTTTCCCCACACCCTTGACTGACTGCATGATGTAGGGTGGTGCACTCTCATGAGGAATCCCATTATGCCTCAGATAAGTGACTTTGTATCAGAGACTTCATTGTTTGTATATTGGATTAAAGGTTTTGATTTCTACACTATAAAATGGGGCAGACCAGGAGCTTGTGCTCTCTCGGTTCCTGAGAGAGCATTAGAAAGGAGAGTAGAGAGAGGCCACATGGAGGAGAGGAGAAGCAGCCAAGATGGAGGAGTGCTGAAGGAGAAGCATGTTTGTGTAGAGTTTGTGTAGAGAGAAGGAGATGGGAACAGAGGTGAAAAAGGCTGGTGAGGGTAGAAAACTTTGATTCTAGGAAACTCGGATAAGTCAGTGGCTTTGGGAGCCCTGAATGGAAAGGGAAGTGTTTTCCCACTGTGTGTATTTCTTGCCTGCTGGGTGCAAGCTAGGATTAAAGCTAATGGCCCACCAGTTCTTGGCTCTGTTGTTTCATTACCGTCTGTCCAAATCAAATGCAAACCTGCGTGGGCCAGGTGACTGTGATGGTGGCCATGGCTACTGGCCTTACACATTGTATTGTAAATGAAGAGAGAAAGGAGATTTAGATTCCCGTCCTTCCCCCCACACCTGTAAGGGAACAGGTAAATAGTTAGCCAGGTGCAGGAAGGGAGAGATTGAAAAACCCTTTTCTTATTTGATGAGCCATTTATAGGCATTTATCCCCTAGTGCCATGGAAACTATCACTCCCCTCCTGAAAGCCTATAATTAATGTATATATATCTCTAAACAAAGGAATGGCAAATGAACACTAGAAAATTTAGGAATATCTTTTAACATGTGGAATAACATTTTTGCTATTGTGTTACCTTATGAGCTTTGATGTGTAGAAATGTTTTTTATAGGTCCTATAGACAAATGTTGTAAGCTTGCTAATGAATTATGTTCCACCCCCCTCCTTCTTTCCCTGCCAACCTGTGTGTGTGTGAACAAAGGTATATAACCTGCCATAAGGGCTGTGGCAGATGCACATGATTTGGGTTTGCAACTGCCCCATGTCAGCCATATGCGGCCAGCATATTTCATAAATCTCCTCCTTTAATAAAACTCTTCAAAATTCATCTGGACTTGGTGTCTCTACATAAACCCATGGAGTTGAGGTACGGGTACTCTACAGCAGTACCACCTTGCGCTGCAATAAGCAAGTCTAAGGCCACGCGGTTCTGCAAGAATACCTTCTGCATCTGGGTAGGCTCATCAAGGAGGAGACTCAGGGAGTGGAAAGTAACATTCAAGGCTTGGGCTATGTGTTGGGCCAGTATTTCAACCTTCAATTCCACATCAGTTGTGCCACGCCCTAGCACGAAGAGAGCCAGAGGGTAAAGCCATCAGGCAGCCCTCTTCTCCCTATGCCAGCAGTGATACACAGGTCCCAATTCTGGGGCGTCTGTGGCAATGTCTGTACCACTTTGCCATAGATAAACAGGTGACCCCAGTACAGCAGCCAGTCCAGTGAGCCAGCAGGTGGGGCCAGCCGTACCTGCCACAGACCCACAACCCATCTCTTGGCAGAAAATCTGTAGGCTTCATACTTACAGGCTTTCTCTGATCCCACCATCAGTTTGGCACACAAGTATGTGGGCAGCCAGCCCACGGTATAGTTGGGCACACTGTCATTGTGCTGCTCTATACAAAAAGGGGCCACCTGCAAATCTCCACATGAATGCCTGCTCCACCCCAACAAAGGTGGTTCATTGTGGTGAGAGCTTCGGGAAAGTGTCTCAATAGTCTGTCAATGTGCATTCCACTCCGAGCTTGCGCGGTGGATGTTCTAGACATGCAACTCAGCCCAGTTCAGGAGGAAGGCAGGGGCGATACACCAGGGAAGCCCTTTTGTCATCTCTGCAGGAAGCTCAGTGCAAATCCAACAATAGGACACCTGATGCACCCACACAAAAGTGTGGGCCCACGACATGAGACTGTTGTTGGCAGTCAACCTGGACAATATGACAGAGCAGAAAATGAAACTATCTTAGGCAAGTCTGATCCCTCAGGGATAATGCAAGCCACCCTCTTGTCCTGTGAGAGCATGGTGGCAGGTATTGAAGGGCCTCTGGTCTGTGATACCAGACTTGTACACCTGCAGTTGGGGGGGGGGGCTCACCAAGAGCCACTGTGTGCAAGGGCACGGGCCACAGTCATGCCTCTCAGAAGGGAGGAGGGAGCTGTAGCAGGCAAAATCGCTCACACCTCCACCGGCCACTTGGTGAGCCTGGGTGTGAGGGTCAAGCCCTTCCCTAGGCCTGCTCCCCAGGGTTCCAGTAACACTACCCACGGAGAACCCTCTGCCTCTAGTTTCCATGGCCAGTTCCATTTCTCCTCCCGTCCCGGGACCACCGTGGATGGAGCCGGCAGCACTAGGCTTCGTCCTGTACCCATATATGCAGATCTGTGGATCCAAAAGGGATCACCTTAAGGTGACACGTCGCCCATTCCAGCACGCGATCCAGAGCACTCTTTCTTGTTCAGCGAGGCTGCTCATTCAGCAGCCGCCCGCGATGGGAAGCTGCCACTTCCACCGCTTTCCTGCAGGCACCAGTGCTTTCCGCTTCTCCTTCAGCAGCCCGCTGAAGTGCTCCATCATGCCGGCAGCTTGGGGGTGGTATAGCACATGCAACTGCCAGTGCCTGTCATTGTCCTTAGCCCTCCTCTGGGTGGCTTGCCCCAGAAAAGGGGATCCTCGGTCACTGGTAACTGCTAGTGGGCAGCCGCAGGCTGCTGAAAGGCCCTCTAGAGCCTGCATGGTGTGCTCCTGATCAGCCCTGGCTACAGGGTGGGCATGTCCCAAGCCAGTGGCAGTATCGACTGCTGGGAAGACATGCCAGACTCCCCGGTCTACTGGCATAGGGCCTATGGAATCCACCTGCCATGATTGCAGTGGCTTCTCCCCACTGGTGTCTGTCCTGGGGGCGGGGTAGCCCGGCGCCTTCTCCATGGGTATTGCTGCGCACACCACAGGCACTGCCTCACGGCCTTTTTGGCCTCTGCCTGGGACACAGCTAGTCCCCAGCACTGCACAAGGCCTATTGTATGAGCCCCCACATGCCCCAGGTTCTTGTATAACCACGCCACGCTTGCGGCAGGCTCTGGGGCCTGCACAGTTCCTCAGACCCATGCCAAGGCATCTGCAGCATCATTACCAGGGGCCTGCAAGGGTCTATGCCCAGAAACATGGTTAATCGTGGCTCCTTCCTGTGAGCCACACTTTCACAGGTCCTGTCCCATGTCTCTCCCCCACAGACGGAAGTGGCCAATAAGCCAATCCTGAGCAGCCCAACAGGGCAACCACAGCATCAGACCACAGTATCCAGCCCAGCTGTCTCTGCAGATGTGCTGATGTTCAGTGTCTCCCATCAGGACCAGCCATACTGCTCGTAGCTTGGCCCATTGACGGGATGGTCCTGCACCTGTTTCACACCAAAAGGTCTCTGTCTGAGGCAGCAAGGCAACAGCCGTCCACATTGGCAGCTGCTGTCTACAGGAACCACACCCCCACAGGGGGAGGCAGCTTCCCCTCTTGTACAGGCTCTCCTGCACTTCATCTAAGGCTGGTTCTATCCCCTGTTTCTCTGTTACAAACCATCGGTCCCAGCAGGGAGTGCAGCTCCTGCGTCAGAAGACTAGACAAGAACCGGGCCCATTGCTCAAGATACATACTCCACTTGGTCAAGGTGGGAGTCTGCACTAACCCATTTTGAGAGCATGTAGCCCAAGAACAGAGCCAGCCTTCAACCGAATATGTGGTCTGTACTGTGACTGGCTGTGGCCCTGTGATATTTTCACAGACCAGCAAGGTGGCGTATGTCACTGCCAACCGCTTCTCAATCAGGGAATACTGGACAGCGGCTCCCTTCCACACCTGGGACCAAAAGCCAGTGGGTATCTTCCAATCACCCAGATTTTGCTAAAGGCCCCAGCCAAACTCTGTCTCCTCAACTTGGGCTGTCAGCAGGAATGACAGGGCCGGGTCTACTACTCGTTATGTCTGGGCTTGTGCCACTGTCCTGTTGGTGGCACCGAAGGCATGCTCTGCCTCAGGGGTCCAGCCCCAGGGCTCAACCTTCTGGGTCAACCAATAGAACGGCTTGGCCAACAAGGCCATGTGGGGTATGAAGGTTCACCAGAACCTTCACAGACTTAGATACTGTATTTCCCCACATAGAAGACACATAATTTTTCGATAAATTTGGGGTCTATAAACTGGGTGCATCTTACACAGTACTTGTAGATTTTTTACTTGCATTTTCTGCTTTTTCATGCTTGTTTTTGCACTCATTGTTGAAGACAGTCATTCGTCATCAGGCACAGATGAGGACAAGCTAATGGATGGGAGTTTTGACAGTGATGAGGAGTTGTATGAATTTTACGATGAATAAAACTTGAGTTCAATAACTTTATGTAATATAAATTTTTTCAAATTCCAGGCCCCCAAATTCAGGTGCATCTTATACACAGGAGCATGTTATACATGGGGAAATACAGTAGGCCTGCAACTGTTTCACAGTTTCTGGTCAGGGTATGCTTGAATTTCGTCAATCATTGCCTCAGACATAACCTTTGTCTTACCTGACCAAACAACACCTAAGACCTTCACAGAGCAACCAGGTCCCTGGACCTTGTCCTCATTGACAGCCCACCCTCAGCCCGTCAGGGCCTCTCAAAGACCTTGGGCTGCCATATCGAGATCTGCAAGAGAATCAGAGGTTAGTACCATGTCATCAATGTAATAGATCAATTACACCATTTCAAGGTGGTTCCATGTGGCCAAATCTTGGGCCAGCAGGCCATGACACAGAGTAGGGCGATGCAAATATCCCTGTGGCGATACTTGAAATGTCCACTGCCGGCCTTCCCACGTGCGGCAAACTGCTCTTGACTAGCAGCATCCATGTCAATAGAAAAGAAAGCATCAGCCAAGTCAACCACATCGTGGTGTCGGCCCAGTTCCACTGACAGCCGATCCATCAGCTCTGTAATGTCCGGAACAGCAGCGTGCAGAGGTGAGTGACCTTGTTCATCTCTCGGTAGTCCACCACCACATGCCAGGAACTGTCAGGCTTCCAACAGGCCACATGGGGAAATTGTATGGGCTGTGTGTCGGCCGAATGATCCCAGCTTCCTCCAAATTCAAAATGGCCCTGCGATTTCCTCATGTCCTCCTGGAAGGTGGTACTGTTTCACCGACACAATTCGTGTTGCCTGGGGGAGTTGCAGAGGGTTGTGATGTGCATGTCCCATCACCACTGTCTTCACCATTAGTACCCACAACCGGAATTTTCTCTGTACGGTGTTCACAGCCAGTCTCGCCAGCACACCCACACCTAGGTTGTATTCTGCAATAGGGAATATATAAACCTCATATGCCATGGGGGCAGCCTGCCCATCCCCATAGTCACTGCTGTTTTACGAATCCATATCTGGCATTCCCACAGCCCTCTAGGTCGCCAAGGGTCCCCAGAACAGGTATGGGTTGCCAAAAATCAAAGTAGAGTGTGCATCTGTGTCTACCAAGGCTAAGACGTGCTGGACATTGTGTGGGAGCAACAAATGGTAACTTCAATATGAGGCGTCCAGTCGCTGGGTTCCCCCCTTTTCCCGGATACCTTGACTGTCCCCTAGTCTGTCAGGAAGTCCACCAGAGTCAGACCTGCCGCTTGGATTTCACCGGCTTTGCGGCCATCTGTGGCAAAGGGAGAAATTGCTGCTCCCGAGATAGCTGCCCAAAGGCTTTCCATCCAGCTTCTCTCTAGCCAGTCCCGCCATCAGCAAATCGTATCACAACTGATGCCGGCTGATCTTCAGGGGCCCGCCCTCAGTCCCCTGCTTCGGGACAGCACCCCCGCCCCTCTCGGTCTTACTGTCTCGCTGCTGCAGCTTCTCGCTCGCTCCTACCTTGGCGGCACGTGTTCACGTTCCCTAAGCGCTGCTCCAAGTCTTTTCTTGCGCTGCAGTGGCTGTAGCTAAGGCACCCAGTCCGCCCCTTCTCTGTGGGCTTCCAGGACATTCGGCTCCAATTGCTCCAATGTTTTCCCGACCACCCTCTGGACCGGGATGGATTATGTTCCAGTCCACTGGCAGTGTCGCATCCTGCCTACCCTGCTCAATGCGCCACTTGTCAGGGCCCAGGGGCCCCTTGGGAGGGGTGATGCTGAGGGAAAAGAATGCACGTGGAGCCGACATCTGGGAGAAAGGGTTACAGAAGCTGTAGCTCACATTATTGTTCAAGGCCAGTTTAAATACAGTGCAGAGGAGTGCGCGCATGCGCCCCCTCCTTTTGCTGAAGTAAACTACAGGCAAGGCAGCAGGTTACATAACTGTGGGAGCAACAGTGCATGTTCTCCCCCATCTCCAGGTCCTGTCCTTTGGCATAGCTACTGCGCCAGGGGCTCTACCTAGTAACAGGACCTCACAAGTGGACTACTTGCCAATCTCATTAAGTCATGCAGGCCAGCTCAGGTATCCCAGATCCTGGAACACAGCCTTTACCTGCATTAACCATTAAGTCCATATCCAAAATTAAAGCCACCATTACTCAAGCTTAAATTTCAACTCTCAAGTTCCTCTATGAAATTAGCCTATGGAACTGGAGAAAGTCCATGTCTCCTCCACAGACTCTGGGGCTGAAGTGTGTGACCCTGGGGCTGGAAACATTAGTGAGAGTAGGATTGGGGGTGTGGATTGATGAACAAAGTTAAGTCATTCTCAGCATTGTTTAAAATAACTAAAGTAGGATGAAAAAAAGGAGCTATGATTGTACTCATCTGATGTAGAAAGGATAGGTATTATTTTCAGAAATATCTGTATATTGTATTCACATATAAACAAAACATTTCAAAGGTTTTTGTAGTCTTGAAAACCAAAACCCTGTCTTTCGGTCACTTTCCTAGCTTATATAACAAATGATAAAATTCATAATGAAGAATACAATCTTTAAGAATATATTTTTCCAGTTATTTAACTTCAATTTGGCCCTAAGTATTTACAGTAAAATATATTAGGGCATATTCAGAATCTGATGGTAGATGCAGCGAAAATTAGAAACCCATAACATCCTTTGTCCGAGTGTACCAAACTTCAGAACAATGGGCGTCATGGAAAAACTTCAGGTTCATACTTCCTATACAGCATGGTGTCTTCATATTACAATTTATACAAGCAACAATTATTATGCTGTAGTTATTGCTATTGTTGATGTAAGTACTTCAGTATTTAAAAAGTAAGTATATTTGAAATGTACACAAATTAAAAATCCTGGATCAAAGTTTCTTGTTTAAAAATATGTTACCATAGGCCATGACCTGTTGGCTTAGTGGTAGAGTGTTGGCCCAACTTGTGGAAGTCCTGGGTTCAATTCCCAGTCAAGGCACACAGGAGAAGCGACCATCTGCTTCTTCACCCTCCCCCTTTTCTCTCTCTCTTCCCCTCCCACAGCCATGGCTCGAATGATTTGAGCAAGTTGCCCCATCGCTGAGAATGGCTCCATGGCCTTGCCCCAAGTGCTAAAATAGCTCAGTTACCTAGTAACAGAACAGCAGCCTGATGGGCAGAGCATTGCCCCATAGAGGGCTTACTGGGTGGATCCTGGTCAAGGCGCATGCAGGAGTCTGTCTCTGCCTCCCTGACTCTCACTGAATAATAATAATAATAAAGTTACCATGGTTATGTCCTGGATTTTACTTCTCTGGACCCAGTGATCTCTCATTCACCGAGTCTGTTGAGGTGAGCCACCCCTCAGGCAGTGTAGTGACCCAGAGAAAGGGGTCTTCAGGCAGCTGACAGATTAAGAAAGAATTACTAATTTTCCCAATGACCTCAAACTTTAAAATTGATTACTAATGGTCATCATCATAATGTAGTAATATTGAATTATCTGATAGAATTTTATATAATCTTTTTACATAACTTTATTCCATGATGGCAATAGCCAGCTTCAGTGTGCAGACAATAGAAATTCGAATCCTTAGGAATTTTAGCACTGACACAAAATTTCTGTGGTGATTGGGGTTGGGGGGTGGGAAAGGCGTAGCTGGAAGTACAGACAGACTGAAATGATAAAGGGGGCATGGCAGAAAGGTAGGTGAGACATCAATGCCCTGGGAGAGACAGAGAGGATGCGGGGATCATGCTCAGTTGGGAAGGTAAAAAAATGGTGTATGGATAGAGAGGAGAGGCAGGGGCTAAGTAGTTTGTGTGGAAAAAAACCAAAGAGGAAGAGCACTAAGGGTGATGGTTGAAGATGGGGAGTCACTATGCGGTCTGACCAGGCAGGGCTGGGAGAAATAGCACAAAGCAGGGGAAAGGCCCTATTGGGTTGAAACAAATGGAACAATTGTCTCACCAGGGAGACAGAGACAATGGAGGGTTTAAAAGAACAAAGAGGCCCTGGCTGGTTGGCTCAGTGGTAGAGCGTCGGCCCGGTGTGTGGAAGTCCCAGGTTTGATTCCCGGCCAGGGCACACAGGAGAAGTGCCTATCTGCTTCTCCACTCCTCTCCTTTCTCTCTGTCTCTCTTCCCCTCCTGCAGCCAAGGCTCCATTGGAGCAAAGTTGGCCCGGGTGCTGAGGATGGCCCCATAGCCTCTGCCTCAGGTGCTAGAATGTCTCCTGCC
Organism: Saccopteryx leptura; assembly: GCF_036850995.1. NCBI lineage: Eukaryota > Metazoa > Chordata > Mammalia > Chiroptera > Emballonuridae > Saccopteryx > Saccopteryx leptura. The sequence goes on from NW_027095735.1 coordinate 275,640, forward strand.
ACAACAGAGCAATGCCCCAGAAAAAAAAAAAAAGAAAAAAAAGGCCAAAGAGTGAAAAATAATATATATATAGGTTTAAAACAAGAAGCATTTATGCTTCAATAAGAATTGCACAATGTTTAATATATTTCAGACATAGATGAAATTCTTTTACAATTACGGGCTCATTTTAAGTGGTTTTCATCACCATTTTACAATTCAGGAACTAGAGGCACAGAGGGCACAGAGGTAGTCATCACTCCCAGAATCACACAATTAATAGCAGGTGCAGAGTTTGAACTAGGAACTCCAGCTGCAGAGTTCCTGCTCATCCAGCACCTGCTGCCTCCAATCACATCCCTACGGATAAGTTTTTCTAGTTACAGAACCTTCTGAAAGGTCACACTAGGCCCTGTCTATAGTGTGTAACTCGAGGGGAGGAAGATGAGGGCTGTGGGTAGGGTGGAGCATTGCTATTTTTTATATTTAGTCCTGTGCTGCTTACATTTATAATGTGCACTTTGCAAAAGTTGATACCATCATTATCAATCTGAAACAAAATAACAAAATAATTAGCTTTGCCAATATGGAAAGAATATAAATATTTGAAGATTAAAAATAGACTATTGCTCTGGTCAGTTTGCTCAGTGGTAGAGTGTCTGCCCAATGTATGGATGTCCCGGTTCAATTCCCAGTGAGGGCACACAGGAGAAGTGATCATCTGCTTCTCCACCCCTTCTCCTCCTCCTTCTCTCCTCTCTTCTCCCTCTTTTCCCCTCCTGCAGCCATGGCTCGATTGGTTCTGGTGCTGAGGATGGATCCATGGAGCCTCTGCCTCAGGCCTAAAAGTAGCTCGGTTGCTAAGCATGGCCCCAGATGGGCAGAGCATCGCCAACAGGGTGCTTGCTGGATGAATCCTGGTTGGGGAACATGTGGGAGTCTGTCTCTCTGTCTCTCTTCCTCTCACTTAAAAAGGAAAAAGAGGTAGAATATTAGATAGGATTACAAAGGAAAATAAAGAGATCCTCAAACCAAATATTTGTGTTTTCCATTACTGATGGGCAAAGAGAAAATAATCAAATGACTGATCGAGAAAAACCTATGTAGAGTAAATTACTCTGTTCACTGAGTATCCAATCAGTATATGACTTTAAATTTCTGATTAAATGCTTTGGCCAAATATTTTATAAAAAGGTTTAAAAATAGTTTTGGAATGTTTTCACTGAAAGAATTTCTCCTGTGTAAAACTGTGAACATGAAGGGAAGTAAGCTGGGAGCAAGACACAATGTTTCCTCAGATGAAAAGTACTTTGATTTTTGAGGTCTGAAGTTTTAAGTATTTCCTGAGTGCACACTTAAAACTCTAGATATAATCTGATTTTAAAATAAAAAACTAAAACCTCGGTCTGAGGATGCCTAAGTGCCACTCAAAACCCGCCGTACCCTAGCACGTGGGCCATGCCTGCCCTCTGCATTAGCAAATTCTTGTCCTTGTCCCGTCCTGCCACAGCCCTGTCACCCACTTTCACGTCGCCAAATTTAAGATACTTAGTTGTCCACTTTCACTTCAAACCTAGATGGAAACCCCTTCCCAAGGTCCTGGACTTTCCCAACTCAACAGATCGGATAGGAACCACGGTCACAGACGACAGGCCCTGTGACACCAGAGACCCAACTTCCGAAGGAGGGTCCCGGGTTCGGGGAAAAAGAGGGTCCAGGACACTGCGGGGATCCCAGGAATCTAGAAGATAAACGCCTCAGAGCCTGGAGGGTCCGGAACTGCCCAGCCAGGGTGGAGGGCTGGGTTGGGACGTGAGCGGGACGAGAGAAGTCCAGCACCCTGGACAGAGACCCTCAGGGCCACAGAGAACCCGGGTGGATGAGTCGCGCGGACTTGAGACTTGCCTGGAGAGGAAGCCTGAGCGCCACCTGCCGATCACTTCCAGCAACCCCGCGCATGCGCGTCTCTTAGGCTAGGGCTCTTTCCGATCCGCTCCCAAACCAGAATAGTGTCAACCAGGCGAAAGCTGGAAGAGTGCACACATCACCACCCCGGCCCCAATCTCGCGCATGCGCCTGTGGCTGCAGGCACATCTGGACTGTCTCAGGCCAACCACCTGCAGCTGCACTTTGTTCTGAAGGGATCTGGAGTCCTGGACCAGCGGTCCATTTTGACCCTGTCCCCACAAACACTACGGAGCTGTGAGGATGACTTCATCTGTGACAAGCATCCAGAAGACACACAAGACCTCTGCTAACCTGGAGCCGCCCCACACCTGCACCTGTAATTCATGAACCCCAGCGTTTGACCTCTGGCTTCCCGCCCAGACACAGGCGCATGCGTACACAGGCCTGGAGCATCCAGGCCGAGACACGAATCCCACCCTTTATAGAACATCCGGTTCTGCTTGATTTACTATGAAACTAGCCAAGAAAAAACAACAGAACTCTGAAGTTGGACAAGTTGAATAAAATATTCAACCTTGTTACTGTCTGTTGGAGACCAACAGGAGTCTGAGCACCTGCCAGGATGAGCAATACTTGCTGAGGTGACCCTGTACCCATGTCACCTGAATCCTCATGTGACTCAGGTCTGAGTGACCTGAAATAACCACCATCTTTGATAGAGGTGGGAGCACAGGGCTTTCAAACATTTATAGAGTCACTTCCCATTCCCAAGACCCAGACCCAGACCCCAGGCCAGCCCCATGGGCTCCCAGGCTGGGGTATGTCCTTGTCTCCTCTGCCCGGCTGTCCTGAGGAAGAAGAGCCTTTTAAAACTGGATATACAAGCTGGGGTTCAACGTGTTCATACAAACATGCTGACTTTAAGATGACCCTAATACTTGCGATCAAGCAAATGGTTCTAAATTTAAAATGACAATAAGCACCAGAACAATAGAATTGATTCTAATTCCAAAGTTAAACGTGTATTAGAAGGGTAAAGAGTCTAAAAATATATATGGGTTAGGAAAGGGTCAAGGTTATGGGATGCAGTGAGGGATAAGATAATGGAAGGAACAGGGCTGGGATTCAGACAATGCGGCCGCAGAAGAGTGGAGAGACTAAGACATGGGGCACGGAGTGTGTGTGTGATAAAAAGAGAAACAGATTAAAAATGGATGGAGAGACAATGGGGAAAAATGGGGGCCTAGGAAGGTTGAAGAAGGGGTGGGTGGAAAGAAAATAAGATGGTGAGAGAGAGATGGTAGAGAGTGAGAAAAGAGATGAAAAGGATATGAAACTAAGAAAGGGGATGAACAGAGAGCATGTGTTCAGTGAGAGAGTGGGAAGAGAAAGGAGGCTGGGAGAGGAGAGGCTGACACACAGGGAAAGTGGGAGAACAGGGAGGACAGCGAGAGGGGTGCATGGAGGACTCAGGTCTTCAGCCCCCTCCCTGGAGTAGAGAGGAAAGCCTGGGCTCAGGCAGAGGGTCAGAGGCAGAGGCAGTGATGGATGACATGGGAGAGAGGACACGGCAGGGGAAGGGCAGAGCTCAGAAGGGCCATCGCTCAGCCAGTAGAAAACCAATGAGGAGGGAAAGATGATTTGAAGTGGAGAGATGCTGGGAGGCCAAGAGGTTGTGCACAGGAGGTACAGGGTGATGTAAGCAGTCACCTTGTTTTCTCCCAGAAGGTCATTTATAACCTAGGGGTCCCTCCAGCCATGATGCAGGTACACTGGAGACACACGTGGGCACTGTCATCTTCAGTGTTGCCCACAGGACAAAGGCAAGCTGGGGGGGGGGCTCTCACTGGCATGGTCGCTGGCTGCAGGGTCACAGGCAGACAAGAGGACCATGCTGCTCAGCTGTGGGGTGATGATGGTGAAGGTAGTGAAGTCAGTCATTGGAGTGTGTCTTCTCTGAGTCAGTGGTGACAATAGCAAATGGGAAGGCAATGGTGTGTGTGAGGGTGGGACCCAGGAGTGTCTCTTCTGCAGGTGGGTGTATGACTGTGGTCAGAGACATGCAGAAACAAGCTAGACACTGGTTCATGTTGCCCCTTTCTTAACCCGTACAGGTTGGAGTAAAAGGACCATAATGGAAACTGGCTGTGAGGCCCTGGGTGTGCTAGTGTGGAACGGGATGAGTCTGCGAACACAGGAGAGTGTGTGGGAGTGACTGTGGTGTAAATGGGAGAGTCAACCTCTGAGGCCTGTGAGCTCCTGGTGATGGTCTCAGAATTCTGGGGGTGGTGCGAGATTCATCGGGTGCTGCAGGAGATTCGTTGAGGACAGTGGGTGAAGAAAAATGGTGATCTTGGGCAAAAATTTTGTGAGGTCTCTGAATTATTAGGTGTCTCTATGGGTGATGGTCTAACTCTGACAGAAATCTGGAGATGGTGGGGGAGTAGCTGGGTGACAGGGGAGACTCCCTGAGGCCTGGGGGTGAAGGACTAGGAGATGACAGTACAAACATATGATATATTATTTCAGAGTAGAGTGAATCTGATTACCAGGGAGAACTTGGGGAAGAGCTAAGTGACTCAGGTGACAGTCTTTACTGATGTAGAGAGAGAAATGTGAAGCTGTCTGGTGGAGGTGACGGTGGAGATGAAGCACTGTCTCCATGGGGGAGGGTGGAACATAGCCTGGGTCCCTGGTGAGGAGCTGCTTCTTTGCTCTGAGTTCTTTGGAGAGGAGCCAGGTGAGGTTGGCATGGAGTGTGGGAAGTCAGGGCTGGGGGGTCCTTTAGGGGAGGAGTCAGACATGACACCACTCTTCTCAGGTGCAGACATGGCTGAGAGACTTGCCAATCACCTGTTATGCAGAAGCCAAAAGGCAGAAAAATAATTTAAACCTCATTCAAACTGTTGAGGCTCTTAAGCTATGTATTCAAACATATTTTTCTGTTCAAGTAAACCCCACAGCGGCCCCATATTCTCCTCCCAGCTCTCCCCTGCATCCTTCTGTCCCAGAATATCCTCCATTGATGGAGGTCCCAGTCCTTCCACTCCTTGTGGCCCCAAGTGTCCCTGGGCCCCCATCTCCAGCAGATGAAGTCCAGGTGCAGCTGGCACCCATTCCCAAGTGACACTCAGAAAAATAACACACCTTGGTCTGGTCCAAGTTTCATGACATCACCAAAAATGTTCTGTCCCTGAAAGGACAGGAAACAATGTACCCAGCAGTTTGGAGTTGCTCGGAAGCAGCTCTCTAGGATTCGCTGATTTATGCCACTGATCCACCAGTGGTTGAACCTGGAGATGCTTCCCTTTGATTTGAAAAAGCCAAAGGGATCAACCACCATCCCTAAGAAACATCAAGAGTCTCAGACTCCCCGACTCGTACTGGAGTTATAAAAGACTCTGATTTCTCTTATTGGAGAAATAAGAGAAAACCCAGCACTCGTTTGCCTAAAGATTTAAATAAGCTGTAACAATAACCCTCCTTCTTTGTGGTCAACAAACTCCACAGATATTAGACCTATATGGGGCACAAATCCCCTTAAGGTAGAATAGGGGCATTCCATGCCCTTTCCAAAGATTTGCCAATATTATTTAAAACAGGAGCAACTTGAGAGGTTCTGCCCATAATCCAAGGTTTATGAGACAACCAATTTCTAATCTCCACTCCAGTCCATGCAACACTCCCATTCTGGCCATTGGAAAGCCAAATGGAAAAGGATGTTGGCTTG